>NC_056741.1:588638769-588714076 GCF_019279795.1 Protopterus annectens
GGGTGATAATTTTGATAGTTTTATTCATATATTTGAAAGAGTATGTAAACAGTTTAATGTTGAGCAAGGGCTCGGGGTGTGACTCCTGACCCCCTTACACCATGGTAAAGCTATAACTGCTGTTTCTAAATTGTCTGATAAAGTAAAAAAATGTTTATTGGAGTGTTTTAAATTAGCACCTGAAGCTTACAGAAAAAGTTTTGTGAGCGTAGACGCAAGGGAGATGAAAGTTTATGTGATTATATTGCTGAGTTATGCACTTACATTTATAGGTGGGTGAGTGGGTGTCAGGTCACCACATTTGAAAGGCTGGCAGACCTTTTGGTGAGGGAACAAGCCCATAGTTCTTTGCCTGAGAATATGAGAATCTGGTTGGCAGACCAGGAATGTAACTCTGCAGATGAGCTGGGGAGAAAAGGGGATCTTTGCTTAGCAACCAGAGCACCACTGCACAAGAAGGGGATACCCAGTGCTGCACATGGATATAAGGGAACACATGATGGGCATACTAAACCATCCCAACAAAGTCTGCCAGTAATAGGGGAACCCACTAGTTCAGATACACGATCAGGATCAAGGTTTAGATGTTTTAAGTGTAACCAGAGGGGCCATGTATCATGCAAATGTCCATTGAAGCAAGGTGGGGAACAAAAGGTGAGGGAGCCAACAAGTGAGAATAACAGCATGCCAGTGGTAAGTTGTATGGAGACAACAGGGGTACCAGACTATCACTGGAGTTTGTATCCTATTTTAGTGGATGGAAGACAGGCCACTGCTAAGAGAGACAAAGCTTCTGATATAACCATTGTGAAACATGCAGTGGTTAAAGTGGAGCAGTAGTTGCTTGGGCAGTCCACTCCAGTCAGAGCTTTAGGAGGGACCCCATTCCTAATACCTTTGGCCAGGGCTCACCTTGACTGGGAGGGTGGAAAAGGATGCAAGCAGGTAGATGTGTTTGAGGGTATCCCTGCAGATGTCTTGATAGGAAATGATTTTGATAATGCAGTACTTTGTGTGACTGCAGTTATACAAAGTCATAATGGGAGACAAGCATGTGGGTCTAGTAGCCTGTGGGAGACCCAGACAGATCCCCCACCTCAAGCTGGGGCTGGTGATATGGCTATTTCAGAGAGGGAGCTACCCTGTAGGAGTGAGCCTGAAAGTGCGCCATAGTTGCTGGTAGGTACTGATGTTCCCATGGACAGGGTTACTGCAAGGACAGAGGTGAGTGGTAGTACTCAGGCTGACAGTGAGCCACCACTTTCAGAAGATACCAGGTTTCCTGTGAAATGGGGGCTCGGAAGGGTCACAAAGGTAGAGTTGAAACAGGCTCAGTTTTCAGACCCTACCCTAAGAGGCTTGAGGGAGGTAGCTAAGGAGGCACCTGATTCTCAAAGAAAAGGGTAGTCTGTATACTGGAAAAAAGGGATCTGAATTAGGGAGTTCATTTGTCAGCAACCTGTGCGTCTTGGATCCGATATCGGATCTGAGCCAGCAACTTGTTTCAAGCTAATGGATCCGAGCTCTTAGCTCCTCCCCTCACCCATAATCCCCTGCCAACCCTCCATGACCTCAGATCTAGTTTGCCGCGCTTGTGGATAGCTGGATTCCCTTCAGCTCAACAACTAAATTGTCAGTTAAGTGTGTTTTTCTGTCAAACATTCCTTTTTTGTTTAAAAATATAAAGTGCGTAAGTGTTAGGTACCCTTTAGTATAAAAATATATTTCTTTGAATTAGTTTTTTCCCTCCCTTCACTGGTCATTAGTGAGCATGTGTGTGTGCTGTGTTTTTGGGGCCTGTGTGTTTGTGTAGCTTTTCTTTTAAGTATGGCTGAGGCCCCAAAAGCCATCTTTTCTAAATGTACCGAGTGTGGCCATAAGCTCTCCCCTGCTGATGGCCACACTCGGTGCGTTCGGTGCCTTGGGGTTGAACACCTCTCCTCAGGCTGTACCATTTGTGCAGCGTTCAACCCCAGGGCACTGAAAGAGCGAAGGTCGAAGCTGGTCTTGGCAGGAGTTTTACCCCCGGACTCTGCTCCGGCCTCCGCTGCTCCCGTGGCTCCACCACAACCTGTGGTTGCTGCCATTCCTGCCCCCCTTCCTCCGTCCAGGTCTCAAACTCCCGCTAAAGTGTCGGAGGACAGGGAGGCCAGGAGGGAGAAACGGAGGGAGAAGCACCGCAAGCGGCGGGCCGAGACCTTCGTTTCGGCCCTGCCAGCTAAGCGGCTTCTCCCTCCATTGTTTCTAGGTCTCCTCCTCCTCGGCTCCGATCCCCTTGTTTCTCCCCGGGCCCGAGGAGGAGGAGGCCCGATCTCCATCGAGGTCATCGAGGCGGCATTCCAGGCCTGCCTGGGTGACCTCTTTGAGATCCACATTTAGTATGTCCGATGCAGACTTGGACCGGATGATGCGAAGGTTCATCCAGGCCCAGCTGCAGATGGGAGTGCTCTTGCCTCCTCCCCCTTCGGGGGGGAGCTCGACACCCTTTTTCCACCCTATTGCTCCTTCTCCGACCCGCTATCCGGGTTCGGAGCGTTCGGAGCCGAGCAGTGTTGGAGCCGGGGGTGGGTCGGCGCCGACAGTACTCGGTACTTCGGATCCGACCCTGCCCTCGAGCCTGTCGGATCCGACCTCTCGGAGCCGTGGCCCGAGCTTCGGATCTGAGGGATTCAGTGTGCCTTCGGCTCCGTCCAGGTCGGAGCGCACTGGTCCTTCGGATCCGATGGTCTCAGCGCCGGTTCAGATCCCTTCATCGGATCCAAGTGGGAGCCAACTTTCGGATCCAAGAGGGAGTGGTTCTCCCTCGGCCTTCGATGTTGTGGAAAGGGCTCTGTTGAGAGCATCCGGACCCCCGGTCCTTGCCTCGGCTCCTCCCTGCACTCCCTCTCTGGGGCCAGGCTTCCATCACCCGGCCAAAGGGACAGCCTGCTTCAATGTCACAGATGGTTCCATTGGAACAAGATGTTGCTGGCGAGGCCTCCTCGGACAGCCCCCCTGAGGAAGTGCCCTGCAAGCATAAGTGCAAGAGGAGGCACGTGGACTCCCCTGAGTCCTTAACCGAGGACACGGACTTGGAGGAAGGGGAAGGCTCCCCAAAATCGCCCCCCTGAGGATGTCTCCTTTGGAGACATCATGGAGATGCTGAGGATCAGAGGTGGGTGATCTGCCCCCAAGTCTTCCTCCGATGAGTCCGTGTTTCTGGGGGCATTCGAAGCTGGCCCGTCTACCTCTTGGGTGTCCCTTCCGGCCGACCCCCTGGTGGACCTCATTACCACCAGGGCGTGGAAGGATCCGGACACCGTGGAGCCAATACCAAAACGCCCGGACAAAATACTTAGCCCCCCCTCAGACCGATCACACTGGAGTAAGGGCCCTCCCGTAGATGCCATGTTGACGGCAGCCACGAAGAGAGAATTGGCTCAGGAGAGCCCCTCAATCCATCCACCGAGCAAGGAGTCCCGCTCGATGGACCGTTTAGGGAAGCGAGTTTTTAGTTCAGCGACCTTCTCGGTAAGGTCTCTGAACTATATGGCACATGTCATCAGGATGCAGCGGGATCTTATCAAAGAATACGCTGCCTCCCCTCCTGAGTCCATGTCGGTGGATGATAAGCAATTGTACTCCACCCGAATGGCCACTCTGAGATCAATTTCAAATA
Organism: Protopterus annectens; assembly: GCF_019279795.1. NCBI lineage: Eukaryota > Metazoa > Chordata > Ceratodontiformes > Protopteridae > Protopterus > Protopterus annectens. The sequence goes on from NC_056741.1 coordinate 588,642,428, forward strand.
CCTCTATGCGGCTATTGTCCCACGCCATAGAGGGAGCCACTAGGGCTAGCGGAGCAGGCCTAGTCATGAGACGTCAGGCCTGGCTCCGTCATTGTGACTTTGCGGAGCCTTTTAAAGTGTCCTTTGCGAACGCCCATTTCGATGGTTCTGCCCTGTTTGGCAAAACGGTTCGCGAGACACTTGTCCAGAGCGAGAAGGACGGGAAGACGTTGTCTGCCGTCGGAGTCCGCTTCTCTGTACCACAGCGGTCCTTTTCGAAGAACCAAAAGGGTCAGAAGATGTGGTTCCGGAAATCGCAACATTCCCAACCCGCTCCGGACAACCAGTCCTACCGTGGCAGAGGAGGACAGGGAGGACGCCGCCCCAGGGGCAGAGGGGCTCCGAGAAACTTTGGGTCCAGAGAACCTTTCTCTGAGCGGCCCGCGCAGCAGCCCTGAAGGGTTGCCCGGCTGCTCCACTCTGGAGGCAGTCGGGGGGCGCTTCTCGGAACACCTAGCGGCATGGGAGTCCATCACGACCGCTGGGTGCTTCGCATTATATCCAGAGGGTACAAAATACCATTACTCCATGTCCCCAAATTCAAAAACCTCCCCGATGTACCACCCGATTAGTGGGAGGCCGCAGCCGCAGAAATTCAGCAGCTGCTAAGAAAAAGAGCCATCCAGCCCATACCCCAAGACCAGCTCGGATTAGGGTTCTACTCCAGGTTCTTTTTGGTGCCAAAAAAGACGGGGGACTTGAGACCGATTCTAGACCTTTCCTGCTTGAACCTGTCAGTAACCAAGGAAAAATTCCGAATGGTCACTCTTCAATCTATTCTCCCCCTTCTAAGGGAGAACAATTGGATGTGCTCTATAGATCTCAAGGATGCGTACTACCACATTCTAATGGACAGACGATCCAGGAGGTTTCTCCGCTTCCGGCTGGGAGCTAGTCATTACCAGTGCAGGGTCCTTCCCTTTGGCCTCACACAGCCCCCAGGGTGTTCACCAAGGTATTAGCAGTGATTGCGACCCACCTGAGACTCCATGGAATACAGGTCTTTCCGTACCTGGAAGACTGGCTCCTGACCGCACAAACAAGGCATCTACTTTGCTCAGCCAGAGACTTCTTTCTCCGCCTAGCCCCACAGTTAGGCATTACCATCAATGTCGACAAATCCCTTCTGGCCCCAACGCAAGTCATAGAATTCATAGGTGCCAGAATAGATACCAGAGAGCTACGAGCCTTCCTAACTTCCGAGAGAATCCGGAATTTGCAACTCCATGTGCGGGCTATCCTCCAATCAGAGACTTCACCAGCGGAATTGGTCCTGAGGGCACTAGGCTCCATGGCGGCAGCGATTACGCTCCTTCTAGTGCAATGGTCTTTTCTATCCCTTCCTCTTCACCACCCCATTGCTATCAGCAAGGCTTGGAGGAGGGCTCTATTATGGTGGCTCCAAGCCTCGGACCTCCATACGGGCCATCCCTTCTGCACCTCTCCCCCTCTAGCCACGGTGACCATGGACGCCTCCCACCTCGGGTGTGGGGGGGCATTATTCAGGCAGGGTGGTCCAAGGCACGTGGAATGACAAAGAGACCTCCCTGCATGTCAACGTTCTGGAGATGAGAGTGGTGCTGTTCGCGTTGCAAGCACTTCAGGATCTCCTCCCCATAGGAACGATTGCAATTCAGTCGGACAACATGTCGGTTGTCTGGTACATCAACAAACAGGGGGGAACCAGATCTTACCCTCTCTGCCACGAAGCCATGAGAGTATGGGAATGGGCGATCTCCACCAACCGCTTTCTGATTGCAGCGCACATTCCGGGATAGACCAACATCCTAGCGGACAAGCTCAGTCACACCCTTCTTATCCCGTACGAGTGGTCTCTCAATCCACTAGTAGCGAAGCAGATATTCGCAATATGGGGGCAACCCTGCTGCGATCTTTTTGCGTCTCCATTAAACACCAAATGCGGCAATTTCTTCGCTCTAATCCCCCCTCCAGGGAAACTCCAAGAGACGCTCTGGTGCATGCTTGGCCACCTGGTCTACTTTATGCCTATCCTCCTCTACCCCTGATGCTGCAACTCTTACAGAAAGCCTCATGGTTGGGGAGCAGGATGATCCTCATTGCCCCATTCTGGCCTCGGCAAATTTGGTTCCCTTACCTGTGGTCTCACCTTGTGAATCCTCCTTGGATTCTAGATCCCAGTCCGGATCTCATCTCCCATCCGTCGAACTTACCGACCCCAAACCTGGACAATCTGAAACTGACAGCTTGGTTGCTCCAGTTCCGCTCCTAATTAGGACTCCCGGTATCTCTTCACCAGTCAAAGCCATCCTTGTGGCAGCGCATAAGCCCTCCACCAGGAAAGTGTACCGCAGTAAATGGAAACGTTTTTCCATCTGGGCGGAGCATCATGATCTAGATCCCTTTACGGCTCCTCTTCCGTCCATATTAGACTTCCTAACCGAACTCTTTCAGGAAGGTGCTAGTTGTTCAACTGTCAAAGTGCAATTGGCAGCCATATCACATTACCATGTGGGACATGATACAGGGCCTTTGATGTCGGCCAAGTTGTGTAAAACCTTTTTCAAGGGCACCTTCTTACTTAGACCCCCTATAAAGGAAGCCGTGCCACCATGGGATCTTGCACTAATTCTTCAAGCCTTGACTGCTCCACCTTTTGAACCCGCTGTTTTAGTAGATCTCAAATTCCTGTCTTGGAAAACAGCATTCCTTGTAGCCATCACTTCAGCAAAAAGAGTTTCGGAGCTTCAAGCTCTTTCTGTGAAGCCCCCTTATTTGATCTTTCACCCAGACAGAGTGTACCTCAGGATCAGTCCATCTTTTCTTCCCAAGATAGCATCAGAAACCAACATAAATCAATCCATAAATTTACCAGTTTTCTTCCCTAAATATCAGAATAAGGGAGAGTGCAAGCTGCACTCATTGGATGTTCATAGGCAGCTTCGCTTTTATACTCATAGAACAGCTGGCCATAGACAATCCGACCAGCTGTTCGTTTCCTTTGCCAAATTTAATTTGGGGAAAGCGATTTCAAAAGTATCTTTATCACGCTGGATTTCTCAATGTATCCTATTGGCGTATCAAGCCTCTGGGAGACCCGCACCCGAAGGAGTTCGTGCTCATTCCACCCGCTCCATTTCTACTTCTGCAGCCTTCAAGTCTAGAGTTCCATTGGATGATATTTGTTCGGCAGCCACTTGGGCTTCATCTCATACCTTTATTAACCACTACAAACTGGATGCGATTTCTAGAGGGAGAGCATCATTTGGCTCTGCGGTGCTTCGCAATATCCTTCCATGATGGCCACCCAAGGTGCAGGTAGCTGGGGACTCTGTCCCACAGGTTGCTAACAAATGAACTCCCTACTTCAGATTAAGAAGTTATGTACTCACCATAACGTTCCATCTGAGTAGGTAGCTTCATTTGTCTGCAACCATCCCCCCCCCTTCCCCCTGGCCTTCTTCGGATCTATCTTAGTTGGATACCCTTTTTGGGTACATATTGAGGGGCAAACTCGATCTGAGGTCATGGAGGGTTGGCAGGGGATTATGGGTGAGGGGAGGAGCTAGGAGCTCAGATCCATTAGCTTGAAACAAGTTGCCGGCTCTGATCCGATATCGGATCCAAGACCTACAGGTTGCAGACAAATGAAGCTACCTACTCCAATGGAACGTTATGGTGAGTACATAACTTCTTATTACTGTATAGAGAGTGCACCCCTGATGGAGGGCTAGAGGGTGAGGTAATATAGCAGTTGGTAGTGCCCAGGGCCTACCATCTGGCACTTCTAGCCATAGCACATTACATTTCTTTTGCAGGTGATATTGGCATAAAGCGTATCAAGAGACATATTATACAGAACTTTTATTGGTTTGGGATTGTAAAGGATGTAACAGGGTACTAAAGGAGCAGTGTCAAAATGTAGGCAAGGCAGGAGACCTGGTCAAAGCTCCTTTAATGCCTCTGTCTGTGATTGAAGAACATTTCAGAGGGTAGCTATGAATAGTGTAGGACCTCTGAGTACCCCATCTCCACAGGGAAGAAGGATATCCTGGTGGTAGTAGGTTATGCTACTAGATACCCTGAGGCAGTGGCTCTGTTCTCCATCAAGGCAGAGAAGGTGACAAATGCTTTTTTAGAGATTTTCAGCAGGGTAGGTTCTTTGAGAGAAATACTGACTGACTGAGGTGCCAATTTTTTCAGACCTGCTGGCTTATCCTTAGAAGCGCTGTGGGGTGAAGCACCTGTAGATCACCCTCTACCACCCCCCAAACTATTTGTCTTGTGGAGAGGTTAAACTTTACACTAAAGAGCATGCTATGGGCATTTGCAGACTAGTTTGAGAGAGTGGGATAAGTATTTGCCCCATGAATCCACAGATTTTTCACCCTTTCAGTTGCTGTATTGGCATAGGGTGAGGGGACATTTAGATTTGATTCTTGATGAATGGGAGGGTGAGTGTGAATCCCAAAAGGAGTCTTTTGTGGCATATATCCTAAACCTCAGAACAAGGCTTAGGGAGCTCATAATCGTGGCCCAGGAAAACCTGACAGGAGCCCAACAGCAGAAAAAATCTGGTATAACAGGAATGCTTGAGCCCAAAAGTATGATTTGGGACAGCAGGTTATGGTGCTTATTCTTGTCAGACACAATAAACTGCAGGCACTCAAAAAGCTTATAGGGACTTTGGGAGGACCCCCTGTGTTAGCCAGTCCAGATTACAGCAAAGAATTTGTTGTGCAGGTGAATGCTTCAGATCATGGGGTGGGGGCTGTACTTAGCCAGGTTTCCTCATAGGGAGAACAGCACCCAGTTATATATCTCAGCAGTAGACTCCAACCCAGGGAGGAATGTTATGTAGGTGTAGAAACAGAATGTCTAGCCATAGTATTGGTACTGGAGATACTTCAGCCTTATCTGTATGGAAGGAAATTCACTGTGGTTACAGACCACAATCACTTAGCATGACTACATTGTGACAGCCGGCAAAATGCCAAGATATTAAGGTGGAGCCTAGGGTTGCAGGCATATGACATGACAGTGCAGCACCGTAGTGGGGTCAGCAATTCCAATGTAGTTGGGCTCTCAAGACAGGGTATAGGTTAATGTGTTCCCAGACAGGCCCATTTCTCTCAAGCAATGTTTTTCCTGGGCCACTTGAAAAACTAGCTTGAGTCTTCAAAGGGGAGAGATGCAATGATATGAGGTAGTGTGATCTGTGCAAGGAGAGCAGGGAAGTGCATGGGTAACGTATGCCAGCATAGCTATCTGTAGTTTTGTGAAGAATTCTATTTCACTATCACACTGATTTGTACAGATGCTTGTGTTAAAATATATTTTTAAAGTTGTTTGTGTTAAAAATGCATCAACAGTAGGCCCTGTTGTACAGAAAAGAGATATACATGCATGTCAGACAGTATTATTATAACTGATTAAATGTATATGTTTTAGCAGAGAATTCTGGAAGAGAAGAGGTTAATCTCAGTCCAGATAATTTTGAAAAATAGGTTGAAAATTAAATGGGTTGGTTTAAGCCGTAAAGATTTTATCTTGCCGGTCTGATTGCAGCCAGAGCCAAAAATGTTTGGGACAACCAGGACTAGGACTCTTACTGTATAGTCCTTATGGGTGATCTAATTGGTACCCTGGAAGAGTGGAAGTTTCTGAAATTGTTTTATAGCTTTCAGATGCTGCAATAGATCTTAGCAAAGCTCTGGAAGTGTATTGTACCAGAGTCAGGTGACCAGAGGCGATATTCTTTAACCAGCACTGAAATTATTTTCTAGATATTAGTGAGAGAGATATTCCGAAACTCTTGCAGCAGCACTTTATTTTTCGGAACCTGACAGGAAAGATCTTTCACAGATAACTTACACAACCATACATCTCATCTTGTCTTGCTGGAGTAAGCAACTCAGCACACTTCATTTTGCCTTGCTTTAGTAAGTAACCAGGGAGCAGTATTTCTTTAGACTAGTAAGGAAAATATAGTGAAATTAGTTAAATACAATTTTTCCTGTATCTGTGTAAATCTATCCAACTGTGTTATGTTTTATATCTTCTGTTATTGAAACTCTGGTGTTTATTGTAACTATATATTTATTACTCTCATGTTTACCATTTTATTATGTATTATTAAATATTTCTATACCTTTAAGTGTGGTTGGTCTTTTAGAGAATACTTTTAACATGTTGAGAGTACTTACGCTTATTTTAGTGACACTGTGGCCACTCCTGAAATCCTTGTTGCATTGGTCAAACTCTATCATTTGTATTAGTATTAATTTTACTCAGTATAATTGGGTACACTTGTAAGAGCCTTAGAGTAGCTGACTGGTGACAGTGTAATTAGCTTATAGTCTGGGCAGAGTGGGCACATCTGGTAAATCTGTGCCAGCCTTTCCCAGGTGTGTGTGTGTGTGTGTGTGTGTGTGTGTGTGTGTGTGTGTGTGTGTGTGTGTGTGTGTGTGTGTGTGTAAATCAAATATCCAGAAGTGTGTCAGCTGCTTGGAACAGAGAATCAGCGCTCCAGGGTGGTCAGTGTGGAGTCTTGTTTGGGGCCTGGAGAGAGAAAGAGATTCTAGCCCCAGGTCTGGAGTGTGCTGCCTGTGTGCTCTTAAGGGAAATTGTGCTTGTTGCAGAGAGCTGCATCTGAAAATACTGTGTATCCATTTTTGCTCCCAGTGGCCATCCCTCACCAGTGTCCGTGGTGAGGACTGAGGCTTCTTGACTACTGGCGCAGAGTAGGGACCGTTAGAATGATGACTGAATGAGAGAGAGCTGTCCCCAAAAGTACCCACATCTGTTATGACTATCTATCTGAAGAGGAGTACTGTTTATTGCATATGAAGTTGGAGCAGCTTTTTTGTTAAATGTTGCTAAGCTGTACTTTTTTGCATTTAAATTTAGACCATTTTCGGTATGCCAGGTATGTGCATATTCTAAGTGGATAAGTGAACCCAGCTTGCAAATCATCAGCAAACTTGGTCAACCATTCTTCTATGATTTGGATGCTTGCAAAATAAATGCCAAACCAGTACATATTTTCCATTGATTAGAATGCAACCTGGTGTTTTTGGTTGGTCCTGTGAACACACTACTTTTAGCCTTTGGCATGAATTTTAAGATTTGCTCTAAAGTGTTTGCAGGGAAAAGTGAATTTTTATGGATAATGGGACACAAATATATCTGGTAAGTTATTGGCTATATTATTTGGGATCAGAGTAAAAGGATCAGGTCCAAGATGGTAGAGTATGTAATGGGTAGTGTTACAATTTACTTCAGAACATTGGTCTTGAGGGCATGGCGAAGATGCCAAGCAGTTAGCAACATAAACATTTTGCTCTGCCTCTTTTCACTTTTTCTGACTGGATTATCTAACTATATACTAATATAATGGTCTTCAAAATACTGCCTGTACAATAACAAACAAACAAAGAATATTTAACAAGAAAAACAGTTTTTGAGGACCTTTTTTGAATTTTTCCTGTCAGAATTTCTTCAACTGCAGTTATGAGTCATCCTAAGTCATCCACACAGGGAAATGGTATGAAGAGAGAACTACAGTCCTTTGTATCTAGCATGTAAGAAATATCGGATAAAATAGACAAGTTGAGGAACAAAATGGATACTATAAAAGAAGAAAATAAGAAACAAATTGATCTGTTGAATGAAATTATTAAAAACACTCTGAACAAATTATTTCAATGGAGGAGTCATTAACTGACATTGAGTGTAAACTTGTTGAAATTGAAAGTCATGTTGAGTATCTACTGAAACAAAACACACTTTTTCTGGAAAAAGTGGATGACCTTGAAAGCAGATCAAGGAGGAATAATATAAGAATATATGGTGTCCCTGAGAAGGAAGAAGGTAACAGTATGTTACATTTCTTGAATACCTGGCTCCAGAAAGCACGGAGTCTGCCAGAGTAATTTTCATTTGGGATAGAACGGGCTCACAGATCTCTGCTAATAACACAGCAAAAGATCCATCTACACCAAGATATTAATTTCCACTCAAGATAAGGACTTAGTCCTGAAAACAGCTTGGTCTAGTCCTCCAGTAACTTATAATGGAAAGGCAATCAAATCTGACAATGAATATAGATCCACAAATATATCTAAAAGGAAAGCCTGTGTTCCATTAACCAAAAGCCTTAAAAAATCAAACATAAAAGCTCAAATATTTCCAGCAAGAATCAGAATCTTCCTATCTGATAGTCAAAAGACATTCAACACCCTGGATGAAGGACTGGAATTTTCAAAAAAATGTAATCTGCTTGATAAACAAGAAGAAATGGACTGGTCTCAAGTTAGTTTGAAAAGATGCTTGGTTAACAATGGATGGACAACAAAAGGGAATATTAATAACAAAAAATTGAACAAAAATAATAATGACATCTTTTCCTGATTATTTGCCTTTGTTTTGGACTGCCTAAGGCATTACTATCAGTTTAAACTATTTCATATAAGCACTGTCATGTTAGACATAGCAGTTCTTCAGTTTTGAAAAGGTAAAGTAATTTTGTTTTCTTTAAATATCTAGCTATTAGCTTAACCAATAGAAAACAGTCATTTATAGGTTTATAGGTTCATAGGTAAGTACTAGGCTGTCTGCCCGAGGGCATATGTAAGCCTAGCCAGAATGTGCTGGCTTTCGCCGCCACCTTAGATTAGTTCCCTGTGCCTCTGTCTAGCAGAGCCATTAGTTCCCTGTGCCTCTGTTCAGCAGAGCCACTGCAGTGATCCCTGGGGTAAATTTTCTGTTTCCCATCCACTCGTCAAGGTTTCTCTTGAAGAGTGTTAGGCTCTGCCTAATGTAGATTGGAATCCTGTTCCAAAGCATGGGGAGTCTCTGAGACAGGAATCTATCCCTCCAGCAAGTCCTATTTATCGTTATGGTGAAGTTTACGTCCCTAGAGAGTGTGGCTCTTGGGGATTTGTTTTTTTTTTTTAGGTGGAGCGTGTCCATCAATTCTGGGTTGGACATGGCCTTGTATGTCAGGCAGAGATCACCTATGAGTAGGCGGTATGCAACCGAGTACAGCTGGAGTTTCTTCAGTTGGGCTGCATAGGGCATCTGTTTGAGGCCAGTAATCCTCTTGGTGAGGTACTTCTGTGGTCTTTCCAGCTGTTGCAGGTGTCTTGTAAGGTACATCCCAAATGGGGCATTGAACTCTATGATGGGTCTGATGAGTGATTAGAGGGGAACAATAACCTCTTTTGTTCTAGATGCAAACCCTTTTGTGATTAGGTGGGCCACATAGAAGGATTTTCTAACCACCTTGGCAATATGATTATCAAAGGAGAGATCACTATCTACTTGGGCCCCCAGATCCCTTATTTCACTTTCTGTATTTAGGGGACAACCACATATGTGGTAGTTCGTGGATACTTTCTTTTTTCCAAAGGGGATGACTGCACTTTTTGGCATTTAGCTTGAGGTTATGATTTTGACACCAGGTGTCCGTCTCAGTGAGACCCTTCTGGAGGATGTCTGTATCAGCCGGAGAGTCAATTATGGCCCCCAGTTTGCAGTCGTCTGCGAACTTGGTCAGCCATAGTCCTCCTGTGCTTGCCTTTACCTCTGAGAAGTATATACCGAACAGGAGGGGTCCCAGGACTGAGCCCTGGGGGGTGCCACTTATAACCGGTTTAGAGTTGGACCTAGAGCCTGCAACTCTCACTGTGTGGGTTCTATCTATGAGCCAATTGACAACTCATCTCGTGAAGTAGGGGTTTATGTTCAGGCTAGTGAGCTTGTCTATAGTACCAGAATGGGGAATGGTGTCTAAAGCCTTTGTGAGGTATAGGTAAGCTGTGTGGACCTCCTTTCCCTCGTCTAAAGCCTTGGTAACTGTCTCAAAGAAGTCCACCAGGTTTAGGAGGCATGATCTGCCCTTAACAAAGCCAAACTTGGTAGGGTCCAATGTTTGGAGGTTCCCAATGTCTCTGTTAATGAGTTCCATGATGATCCGCTCCATAGCCTTGCAGACCAGGCTAGTCAGGCTTATAGGGCGATAGTTCCCAGGGTTCGTTGTGGCTCCACCTTTGCGGAGCGGGATAAATATTGCTGTGCACCACTCTATGGGTACATAGCCTGTAGAGAGGCTGAGTTTGAACAGTGTGTTCAGGTGAGGGGTTAGTTCATTTTGGAGTTTGTGTAAGACAGCCTGGGACACCATCCGGTCCCATTGAAGCTGTGTTTTTGGCTTTGGATAGGGCTATTTTAACCTGTGTGTCAGTGATTTCTGGGGCTCTACATTCTTTTGGTATGGTTATGGGTCCTTTAGAGGGTGAGAGGGGGGTGAAGTTTGCACTAAACCTGTCTGCCAGAATGTTGGCAATATCAGTTGGTTCAGTGTATTTTGTGCTATTCTGCACTAACTCAGAGCAGATCTGAGCATTTCCACTTAGGTTCTTGACATAGCTAAAGAACGCTTTGTGGTTAACTTTGGAGTCCTTGACAATTTTTCTTTCGAATCTAGCCTTGGATGATTTTATGAGGGATCGTAGCTTCTTGCTGATACTGATCAGGGATGTCTTTTCTTCTTGGGATTTTACTCTTTTCTGTACTAGTTTCCTCCTATTGTATAGCTTGTTTATGGCAGGGGTCCATCAGACTGGCTTCCTTTTCTTGGAGGAGTGAGTCTTGGTTTTGCTTGGGATAGCACGATCCATGCATTCTTGCAGGTGCTCATAGAGTGCCTTTGTAAGGGATTCAGCAGCTTGGACAGCATTGTTCTTTAGCATGGGGGCTGTGAACCTTTCCACCTTGGTCTTAAGTAATGTGAAGTTTGCTTTTGAAAAGTTTTTCACAGTGGTTTCCTTGATTGGGGGTGGGGGTGGAATGTAGATATCCAGAGTGATTAGTCTATGGTCTGATCTAACCAGCGAGGGGTTGACCTCCGGTCGCCCATGTTGGTGATGATCAGGTCCAATATGTTGTCACCTCTGGTGGGGGTGTTGTTGACCAGTTTATCCAAGGCGTTTAAGTTCTAGGAAGTGTTGGGCAAGGGAGTTAGTACTTGAATAGTTCTCCCAGTTAATGTTTGGGTAATAGAAATCACCCAATATTAGGGCATTTGGTAGGACCTTCATATTTATCAGTGTCTCCAGAAACATGGAATGGGGGTCCTGGGTCATGGTGGGTGAGCTATAGGAAGCTACAATTTGAATTGCAGTTTTGCCCATTGTTAGTTGCACATGGATAATCTCTGAGGCATTGTGCTGTGCCACTAATCTGGAGGTGTGGATATCCTTGATGAATATGGATGCACCCCCACCTTTTGTGTTTTGTATGGTATGAGTTATAGCCTGGTAGTGCTGGGGTGCTCTCTGGGCCCTTAAACCAGGTTTCTGTTACTGCACAGGTATCTATGTTCTCCATACTGAGGAGTGCCTCAAGTGCATGCATTTTGAGGTTTAGACTTCTGGCGTTGAGTAGCATTACCCTTAGTTTTTAGTTACTTGTGCTATTTACGGTGGTGGGTTTGTCTTTTGAGCCTTGCTTAAAAAGGCACTATGGGGGCAGCAAAAGCCTTGGCCAGTATTCGAAAGCCTAAGGGTGACAGGTGCAAGCCATCTCTTGCGAAGCAATGTGGCTTGTTGGGCATGTCATCCCAAGTGGACAGATACTGGATCCCCTTTGAATGACACCAGAAACTTAGCCAATTGTTGAAATTGATAACTTTTTCTTTATACTGTGGCATCAGTTGGTGAGGGCAGGATGCTACTCAGGGTCATACTGGCTTGGGCTATGTGATCAGAGAGCTCTTCCATGTCTCTTTTCATGTAGTCCAGGGAGGTACATCTCAGATCATTCACACCAACATGGACCATGACAAAGTCGTATTTGTACTTGTTCTGGAGCGACCTGAGTGCTTATGTTATGTGGCTGATCCTGGCACCTGACAGGCAGCTAACTGTAACCTTCTCCTTGGCCAGCCTAGTTAGTGGGACATCAGTGTGCCATGATTTTGTGAAGTATGGTTTGTGATGGGGTGTGGAGGTTGCTTGGGTGTCTGCTTTGGAGGTCTCTGTCGCTTTGCAGTGTTTTATTTAGAGCCTCTGAGTATGTTTTTGTGTATTTGTGTGTTATTTGCCGGTATTGGTTTAGTAGGTTTATGTGACACTGGTGGTATGTTGCAAGTGTTTTCCTTCTCCTCTTGACTGTCAGTTCCAGTCTTGGGTTATGAGAGCTTTGCCTCCAGTTTGGCTGTATAATTGCATCTCTTGCATATATTAGTGTTTGGTGGTAGGAGGAGAGGGTTGTCTGTGTACATGAGGCAGTTGTAACATTGCCTCAAAATGCCCAGATTCACCAGTTGGACTGGAGAGTGCACCTGAAACTGCCCTTTGGGCATGCCTGAATAGGTAAAGTGAGCTGTTTTACTGATTGGCTGGTAGGGACGAATAGAGAGCCTTGTCCTTCTGGACAGTATAGGGGGGGGTCTAGTGCTATGGTTAATTAGCTCTTGCTATGAGTTTTTAGCAAGTGCTGGGCTGTGAAATGAATGATTTGAGTGCTTAAGTTGAAAGTTTGTCTAGTTCCAAGGGAAAAATTGAAGAGTACACTTCGTGGAGCCGGGAATACTTTAACCCTAGCTAACCGCCGCTGCCCGGCTCGCAAAACCGCACAAATGCATTTTTTATAGCAGGGAAATGAAAGAGAGAGAAATTAGCCCAAAATGGCCACTAAACTACAAACTTCTGGGCTGAAACCACTTCTCCAGAGACAGATAGGCTGCTCAAAGCTCCCCTCTCTCACAGGTGAACAGAGAAACTTCCTTCTATCCAAGTAAGGTTTGGGTAACACAGCCCTGAATTCAGCAATAACCTGAAAACTGGACTATGCTAGCTCAGAAAGGCGGGAAACAATTATATATATATTTTTTTTCTTTCAGAAAGTAAAGCAGATACAATAAAAAACCCTACTTTAAATGCACAGAAATGGCTATTGCACTTTAGTGTGTAGCCTGCAACAGTTAAACAGATTATTTAAACACAAAAATGACTTGGTTCAAGTGCAGGCGGCAAATAAGTACAATATGTAGCAGAAACATGGTTTTTAAATCACAGAAATGCTAAAAAATTGACGATTTAGGCGGAATTAGTTAAAGCCAGCAAAAAAATGCAGAAGAATGATACTTAATCACTCCAAATTCTCTCTTATCTCTTTGCTGCTCTAGAACTCAGCAGGACACCTGGCAGGCACTCGCTGAGCTGAATATAAGCACAAAAAAATGTGCAAATGCGGTTTTTATAGCAGGGAAATGAAAGAAATAGAAATTAGCCCAAAATGGCCAATAAACTACTAACGTCTGGGCTACAGCAAACAAGGCACACGAAATGTCAAAAAGAAACAGTTCAGATAAGCAGGCACAATAAGCCTTTAACCAGAAATTCACAGCTCAGAAGGGCAGGATCTTGCCTCTCCTCCCACAAGAGTGCAGACCACAAACCACCTTAATGTAAAATAACTAGCCTGAAGCCCAAGTGCTTAAACTAGAACTAGTGTGCTTTTAGTTCATAGGTTTATACTAGGCTATCTGCCCGAGGGCATTTATAAGCCTAGCCCATAGTTTTGTGGCTTACGCCACCCCTTTAGTTTGGAGAAACTATCCCCATTATTTTGCTGTGCCTCTGTCGAGCAGTGACACTGAGGTAACCCCTGGGGTGTATCTGCGATCTCCCATCCATTGGTCAAGATTCCTCTTGAACAAGGCCAGCTAGGTGCTCTTCCTCACATAAACCGGGATTTTGTTCCACAGCATAGGGAGTCTTTGGGTGATGAATCTATCCCTCCAGCACGTCCTATTAATAACCGTGCCGAGGTTTAAGTTTCCCGCCCTTGTGGCTCTGAGGGATCTAGATTTTTTGAGATGAAGCATGTTCATCAAATCTGGGTTTGACATGGCCTTGTATGTCAGGCATAGGTCACCTCTGAGCAAGCGGTAAGCAACTGAATATAACTGGAGTTCTTTCAGTCGGGCAGCATAAGACAGATTTTTGAGACCCTTTATCCTTTTGGTGAGGAACTTTTGTGGCCTCTCCAGCTGCTGCAAGTGTCGGGTCAGATACATTCCGAATGGGGCATTGTACTCGATCATTGGTCTGATGAGTGATGAGTATAGGGAGACTATGACTTCCCTTGATCTAGATGTGAATCCCTTCATGATAAGGTGGGCAATGTAGAAGGTCTTCCTAACTACTTTAGCAATATGAGTGTCGAATGAAAGGCTACTGTCAACCTGGGTTCCCAGGTCCCTAATAACTTCTTCTGTGTTCAGGGATTGCCACCTATATGGTAGCTAGGGGTAACCTTATTTTTCCCGAAGGGTATGACTATGCATTTCTTGGCATTTAACTTTAGGCCATGGCTCTGGCACCAGTTATCCGTTTCTGTGAGACCCTTCTGAAGGATATCTGTGTTGGATGTGTTTTCAACTACGGCGCCCAGTTTGCAGTCATCTGCAAACTTTGTCAGCCATAACCCTCCTGTGTTTGCTTGTACTTCAGAAAAGTAGATGCCAAACAAGAGTGGGCCCAGGACTGAGCCCTGTGGGACACCACTTGTGACAGGCTTTGAGTCTGACATGGTGCCAGCAACTCTGACCCTGTGGGTTCTGTTACTCAGCCAGTTTGCAACCCATCTTGTAATGTATGGGTTTACATTTAAGTTGATGAGATTTTCAATGATACCCGAGTGAGGTATTGTATCAAAAGCCTTCACCAGGTCTAGGTAGGCTGTATGGACTGCCTTTCCCTCGTCAATGGCCTTGGTGACTGTTTCAAAAGTCAACCAAGTTTAAAAGGCATGATCTGCCTTTGACAAAGCCAAACTGGGTTGGATCCAAAGTCTGCAAGTTCCTATGTCTTTATTTATGAGATCCATTATGATCCTCTCCATGGCTTTGCAGATAAGGCTTGTCAAGCTAATGGGACGGTAATTTCCAGGGTCGGTGGAGGCACCGCCTTTGTGGAGTGGGACCACAGTCGCTGTGCGCCACTCCTGGAGTGCGTATCCGGAGGTGAGACTAAGATTAAACAGCTGTCCTAACTGTGGGTTTAATTCCTCGTTGAGTTCATGGAGCACACAGCCGGGGACACCATCAGGTCCCATGGATGCTGTGTTCTTTGCCTTGGAGAGAGCAGTTCTCACCTGGGCATTAGAGATGTTTGGGGGCTACAATCATTTGGTATAGATATCTCTTTTTAGGGGAGGGGAGAAGTTTGCACTGAACCTGTCAGCCAGTATGTTGGCAATGTCTGTAGGATCAGTAATCTTCACATCATTTTGAACTAATTCTGAGCATATCTGGGAGTTTCCTCCTAGGTTTCTGACATAGCTAAAGAATGCCTTATGGTTGTCTTTAGAGTCCTTAGCTATTTTTTCTCAAAATTAGCTTTGGATGATTTTATGAGAGCTCTTAGCTTTTTACTTATAGTGATCAGCGGTGTCTTACCTTTTAAGGATTTTGCTCTATCTTGTAGTAGCTTTCTCCTTTTGTTGTAGAGTTTGTTTATGGCTGGGGTCCACCAGACTGGACGCTTGCCTTTGGTACAAAGAGTCTTTGTTTTGCTTGGGATTGCCTGATCCATGCAGCCTGCAGGTGCTGGTAGAAGGCATTTGTAAGTGATTCAGCGGTTTGAGTAATGTTAACCGCCGGCTCAGGGGCCTTAAAGGAGACCACACTAGTCTTTAGAAGTGTGAAGTCGGCTTTCGAGAAGTTCTTTACTGTGGTCTTTTTCATTTTGGGTGGGGGGGGATGAGGACCTCCAGCGAGATTAGTTTGTGATCAGATCTCACCAGTGAGGGGTATACTTCGGCGTTGAACATTGTGCTCCCATGTTCGTGATGATGAGATCAAGTATGTTTTCTCCTCTTGTGGGATGGTGACTAGTTGTTCCATGGCATTTGAGTTCATGAATTCCAGGAACTTTTGGGCTAGAGTGTTTGGGCTTGAGTAGTGTTCCCAGTCTATATTAGGGTAGTTGAAGTCACCTAGTATGATGGTGTTCGGAGATACATTTATCCCCTCCAGTGTTTTCAGGAAGGCCATATGAGGTTCCTGAGTTTGCGAGGGTGGCCTGTAACATGCTACAAATTGCAGAGCAATCTTGCCTATGGTTAATTGCACCTGGATGGTTTCCGATGCATCGTGCGATGCCACCAATCTTGAGGTGTGGGTGTTCTTGATGAATATGGATACCCCCTCCTTTCTTGGTATTGTCTGGGTTTTGGGGCGGAACACATGATATGAGGTAAAACCTGATAGTGCTGGGGTGCTCTCAGGAGCCTTGAACCAGGTTTCTGTCACAGCACAGACATCGATGTTCTCCATACTGAGAAGGGCCTCGAGTGCGTGCATCTTGAGGTTGAGACTTCTGGCATTGAGCAGCATTACCCTTAGTTTTTTTTCTTTGTTTTGTTCTAGGGTGGTAGGTTTAGAATTTGAGCCTTGCCTAAAAAGGCACTATGGGGTGGCAAGAGCCTTTGCCAAAATCCGAATCCCAGGGTGACAAGTGCAAGCCGTCCCTTGCGAAGCAGCGTGGCTTGTCCAGCATGTCATCCCAGGCAGACAGACATTGATCCCCTTTGAATGACACCAGAGTTTAAGCCAATTGTTAAAGCTGATCATCTTATCTCTGTATTGTGGCATCATTCTTGGTGAAGGTAGGATACTGCTCAAGGTCAGGGTCATACCTGCTTGGGCTACATAATCAGAGAGCTCCTCTATGTCTCTTTTCATGTAGTCCAAGGAGGTACGCCTCAGGTCGTTAACACCAGCGTGGACAATGATTGAGTCGTACTTGTACCTGCTGTTGAGAGACCTGAGTGCATGCGTTATGTGGCGGATTCTAGCACCCGACAGGCAGCTTACTGTGACCTTCTCCTTACTCAGTCTGGTGAGCGGGACGTCAGTGTGTCTGACTATGGAGTCACCAATGACTAGTGTGTCTGGCATTGTGTTTGTCCTTAAGGGCTGTGACTGCTTGACACTCTGACTGTGTGGTCTATGTGTTGCAGGTGTTGTGTTCTGAGGTGGTAGTTGTTTGGGTGTCTGCTTTGGTGGCCTCTGCTGTTTTGGTAGATTTTTGATCAGAGCGAGTATGTCTTTGTGTGTTTATGTGTATGATTTGAGGTTGTGATGGTATTATGTGAGACTGGGTCTATAGTGTGTGTGGTTACCTTCTCCTCCTGTCTGGTCATGCCAGTCCTATGTTGAGAGAGCTCAGCCTCCAGTTTGGCCGTATAGTTGCATCTCTCGCATGTATTTGTGTTTTGTGGGAGGAGAAGAGGGTTGCCTGTGTACATGAGGCAATTGTAACATTGCCTCAATATTCCCAGGTTCACCAGCTGAGCAGGAGAGGACATTAGCAACTGATCCCTCGACATGCTAGAAGGAATAGACAGAAAAACTTAAGAAAAGGTTCTGGGGGATGTGGGTGACCGAGAAATGGGGTTTGCTTTTTTGGGGTACTTTCTATAACAAGAGTGCTGTATTGAGGTGATAAGTACTGTAGGAGCAAGTGCTTCACTATACAGATAGAGAATAGTCTACTTGGGAGTCAAGTAGAGATAATTTATAGTTATAGGATACACTAAATAGAACAGTAGTATACTTTGAGGAAGGTAGTTTTAAGAGAAAATTTGAAGAGTGGACTTTAGGTAGCCCTAATAGTTTAAATCTGATTAACCGGCGCTGCCCTAGTGTGCAACGGTAGCAGCTCAGCTAAAGCGCTTAACGTGCTTTATAGCAGGGGGCTGGAAAAAACAGGAAATTACCCAAAATGGCCGACGAATTACTAGTTGCTGCTTCTAACCACTCCTCTGAGGACAAACAAGCAGCTCAGTACTCCCCACTACCTCTGGCCACACAAGAAAATGGAGGAACACAGAAACCAAATACAAAGCCCAGGGATCAGCAAAATCTGATCACTGGAACAACTAGCTAGGAAAGTTTAGGAAAGGAGAAATATTTTTGTTTTTTTTTTGTTTTTTTTGCAGACAGACAGAAAAAAATGCAGTAAATGCTTTGTTTTCGACTAAATTGCTATCAAAGGCTGGTACACTTGAGTGTATTAGCCTGTTTGTTACTTTTAAGCAATACTTTAGCCCACAAGTGCAATCAACAATATAAGCTCACAAAAACAGGAAAATAAGGTAATAAAACAGTAATATAGGCACAAACAGTAGTCGAAAAGCTCAAAAGATCGAAAAATGCAAACTAAAAGTTTAAAAAATACTTATGATCAAGAAAGTTGCTTTTTCTGCTCTCTGCTGGCTTAGGAACTCTGCAGGGGACCACGAGGAGCTATGCCTAGTTCTCTAATGCCAGAAAAGCCTGCCAAAGCGTGCTTTATAGCAGGGGGCTGGAAAAACAGGAAATGACCCAAAATGGCCGACAAATTACTAGTTGCTGCTTCTAACCACTCCTCTGAGGACAAACAAGCAGCTCAGTACTCCCCACTCCCACTGGTGAGTAAAGAAACTACCTCTGGCCACACAAGAAAATGGAGGAACACAGAAACCAAATAAAAAGCCCAGGGATCAGCAAAATCTGATCACTGGAACAACTAGCTAGGAAAGTTTAGGAAAGGAAAAATATTTTTTTGTTTTTTTTTGTTTTTTTTGCAAACAGACAGAAAGAAATGCAGTAAATGCTTTGTTTTTGACTAAATTGCTATCAAAGGCTGGTACACTTGAGTGTATTAGCCTGTTTGTTACTTTTAGGCAATACTTTAGCCCACAAGTGCAATCAATATAAGCTCACAAAAACAGGAAAATAAGGTAAGAAAACAGTAATATAGGCACAAACAGTAGTATAACAGACACTGAGCCTTCAATCAGCAATTCCCAACTTAGAAGGATGTAAGCTACCTGTCCTTGTCACGGCAGTGCAGTCCACAAACCTTCTTCATGTAAAACAGCTGGTCTGAAGCCCAAGTGCTTAAACCAAAGTGCTTAGAATAACAGTTACAATTGAATCAGGCTACTACCAAGCAGTAATAACTGCAGCAGAATAATACAGTTGAGTACTTTTAAGAAGCACAAGCAAAATAAGGTGATAAAGTGGGAAGAAACACAATTACAGTAAAAGCATATGAATAAAGTGCAATTTTTTAATTTATTTTTTTTATAACAGTAAAAAAAAACAAGCAAACTGATTTAAACAAATTACCCAATTAACCAGTAAAAAAACTCAAAACTGAGCCCTGTTCCAGCAGTCTTCAATCAGGCAAGTTCTAACCGCACACTGCTGCCATTAAGGGTACAGGGGAACTTTCTGCAAAAAAGATGGCCTGGATTAGTGCTCAGGTTATACAAACAAAGCTAGATTCAGCAGGCCTGAATCTAGTCTATGCTACAGCAGACAAGGTGCATCAATATCAGAAAAACAGTTCAAATAAGCAGACACAGTAAGCCTTTGGCCAGAAATTCCCAGCTCAGAAGGGCAGAAACTAGCCTCTCCTCCCACAAGAGTGCAGACCAAAAACCTTCTTAATGTAAAATAACTGGCCTTGGAGCCCAAGTGCTTAACCAGAACTAGTACACTTTTAGAATAACAGACACTGAACCTTCAATCAGCAATTCCCAACTTAGAAGCATGTAAGCTACCTGTCCTGCCACAACAGTGCAGACCACAAACCTTCTTAGTGTAAAACAATTGGTCTGAAGCCCAAGTGTTTTAACCAAAAGACTTAGAATAACAGTTACAATTTAATCAGGCTACTACCAAGCAGTAATAAATACAGCAGAATAAACACAATTGAGTACTTTTAAGAAGAAACAAAAGCAAAATAAGCTAATAAAGTAGGAAGAAACACAAATACAGTAAAAGCAGGTAAAGTGCAAATTAGTTTTTTTTTATATATAACAATGGAAAACAAGCAAACTGATTTGAACAAATTACCCAATTAACCAGTAAAAAACCTGAGAACTGAGCCCTGTTTCAGCAGTCTTCAATCAGACAAGTACGTTCAGGGCCTAATTGGGTATGCCTACTCAGATGCTCTCTCTATTAGGGAGGATGAGCTAATGAGACTAGACTAGGATAGAGCTGGGACAGAGCTGAACAGATGGGAATGGTAGGAGTGTCTGAAATCAAAATATGAACTCACTGTACTCAGTTGAGTGAGCAAATGAGATGGGCCCAGGAGGAGTGTTCAAACACAAATTTACAGTAGGGGCAGTCAATTCCAAATCCACCAAGATTAATACCAAAAACAAGAACATAAAACTAACTGCAGACACAGAGAGAGCTCACAATTTCCAGTGAACAAATAAATAAGCAGATAAATGCAGTACTATTTTTAACACAATATTCAATGAAACAATAAAACAGAAAAAATGCAGTACTATCTTATAACACTGCAAGTTTGTACGTATCTCAGCTTGTAATAAAGTTGTTGCAGCCCAAGTATGCAACTATTCAGCAATAAATGTCTATAAGACATAATATATTGATAAAAGTTATACCCATGCTAAGTAATATGATACAGCCTGAATAGAAGACTAATAACATTCTATTTAATTAAAATAATTAATCAAGACTAATATTATACTGCTACAAATCAAAACAAACTTATTCTAATAGCTGAAACATAAATATGCTGTCTGGTAATGTATTTAAGATTGTAAATGCTTCTAGGCACTAATGAGATTTTTTACTTAAAATATTTGTATCTTACAGTATTTGTGCCTTAAATCTGAACCTAAAACACTAGCAAATATGCAGATCTGATGTTGTCAATCTTCATTCATTCTTGACTGTTGGGTTCCGGTTCCATCCCTTGGAACCGATTCGGCCGTTATAACAAGCTTGCATCAGCCAGAAAGTCTCAGTCCACGGCTAGCCATATGCCTCTCTTCCCTTCTCCTCAGATCTCGTTTAATGCATAAAAAGGCGGACACATTAGGCGTGCTCTCAGCTAAGGGCTAAACTTTTCATATATATATATATATATATATATATATATATATATATATATATATATCTATATATATATCTATATATCTATATGTATATATATATCTATATATATATATATCTATATATATATATATATATATATATATATATATATATATTGCTATATTTTTCTACTTCTCACCTTGGTAGTTATTGTTAGTGTTTGTAGTGCTGTGAGTGTTTTGTATAACCCTTTTTTTTTTTACCTTGTCTGGTAATTTTTTGTTACCATCATTGGTATAGGTCCTTCCCTTCCCTCTGCCTCAGGTAACTCGGATACCATCGCTGGTATCCTTATTTTTCCTTCTTTCCTTCTACTAACCTCTTAGGGGTAATTTTCTAAGTACCATTGTTGGTACATCCATTAAAAATAATTGTATTATGTACTCTTTCCGTTAGTGTGTGTGTGTGTGTGTGTGTGTGTGTGTGTGTGTGTGTGTGTGTGTGTGTGTGTGTGTGTGTGTGTACCTGTGCGTGTGCCCTCTTGCAGTTTTTGAAACATGACAGAAAAACAAAATGGAACCACAAGGTTCAAGCAATGTGACAAATGTGGGAGAAAGATGCCCAACTCTGATGGGCATCTTTCATGTATGTATTGTTTAGGTGTGCCACTTTTGTTGATTCAACCACCATGTGAACTCTGCAAGGGTTTCAGCACTCAAACCCTTACAGAAAGGCATAACAAACTTATCCTCAAGGGGCTGCTAAATGTCCTTTTGTTGAGGCTTTGTCTGAGGCGGAGACATCTAAGTCTCCCAGAAAGGAATCCAAGAAAAGCAGCCACTCAGTACCTGCTTCTCCCAAGGTACACAAAACTAAATCTACTAAGGCTCAGGTTTTGACTCATTGTTTGGAACCAAGGCCTAAAATATCAAAATCTGCACCATCTGCTCCGGCACCGATGTCTGTCAAATCTCCCATGGTGCTGACCGTTATTGAAGCTGCCAAACCTCCTACGGCGCCGACTTTATCATAGGTAGCGATGACCCTCTCGGCACCAACAATAGTTTCTCCAAACATTCCAGTAACTTTCTCCCCAGCAAAACAAATTGTTGGTCAACAGACCATGGTGCCGAAGGTTGAGATTACACCCAGGACTAGATACTCTCCATCTACAGAGCCCTTCTTGAGTCAATAATTAGTCCTTTTTCTTGACAGGCCAGAATCGCCCTTGAGGATGTTCGTCCATTCCACCAGGAGCCTCTCAGAGCTAGATGTAGTCAGATTGGTGGATCAGCTCTTGGCAGTCAGTGGCCTTCCTTCCCCCCTAGGATCTGTCTCCCATCCAGAGCCAAGGGCTACTCTCCCAGGACACCCACTTATCTTCCTCTTTCAGGTTTTGGAGCCCACTACTTCAATTTTCCCGGAGCCAGCTACTTTGGTACCAGTGGTGGATCTCACCTTCATTCTGGAACTGACTCTGTGGTCTGTGGTTCCATTGGAACTGACCCACTCACAGGACCATTACTTGGCTGCCAGCTCCAGGATCCCTGGATTGGCCCTGATTGTTTTCCATGGTGCCGTCTGTGGTTCCTAGTGCCATGTTAGTTACTATCCCTCTTGCGGCTCTTATTCTGGAGGGGGGCTCGTTGGAGTGGGGTGTGACCCTGGTTCAGAGGTTGTCATTCTCATTTCCAGGCTCCCATCCTTCTTTAGGTGGGCCCGCCTTCTAGATTATGGAGAGAGCCCTGGCCTCAGCAGGTTCACATTTGGCACCATCCCTGTTGGAGTGTCACATTTATGTATTCTCTGGCTCATACCTGACACAATCTGCTACCTTGAGGCAGCGGAAACCGGGGCAGCAAGATACCCTATTGCAGGGTCCCCCATCTTTGGAGTCCTCCTCAGACCTTCCCTCTGAGAAGCCACCCCATAAGAGATCATGCAAGAGGTAGCACCTAGATTCCTCAGAAGAATTGGTCACTGAGGATACAGATTTCGATGAAGAGGGGGGGGTCCCCTCGGTCACTGCTGAAGATGTCTCATTTGGAGACATCCTTGAAATTCTAAAACAGAGGGGTGATTGGAAGCCCCACAAACCTGGCCTTATACTTCTAGGGTGACTCTGTGCCGATGACCTGATCAAACTCATCGTGCAGTATGCGTGGAAGGCTCCTGATACTATAGAACTAATTCCCCGGAGACTGGACAAAATTCATTCAGCGCCTGAAGATCAGCCCCACTGGTCAAAAGGTCTAGCAGTGGATGGAATGATGGTGGTGGCTGACACAAAAAAGGAACTCACCAACAAGAATCCAGCTGTCCATCCTCCAAACTGAGAGTCCTGACAATATATTCAGGAAGCAGTTCTTTACTTCAATGACCTTCACCATACAGTCCTGGAATTTTTTTGGCACACTTCATGCAACTCCAAAGGGATCTGATAACGGGAGTTTTCAGAGACCTTAGTGGGAGCAGTGTCTGGAGAGGTCCGAGATAAGGTTGTCTCCCAGCTTGCCACTCTAGAGTTGATCTCCAACTCATCCATGCAGCTTATTGCACATACAGCCGAAGGGATGTCCAGGGCAGCGGGTCAGGCATTGCCATTAGGCATCATGCCTGGATGCGCTTATGTGACTTTGCAGACCCCCTTCGAGTCTTCCTTTATCAATGCTCCTGTTAATGCTACTTCTTTATTTGGCCCAGAAGTCAGAGACACACTAGCCAGGTGTGAGATGGACATAAAGATCCTTTCTGCTGTGGGCGTGTGTTTTTCCACTCGTCAACAACCTTACTCCAGGAATCAGAGGAGTGGAAATATGTGGTTCAGAAAGTCCCAAGGGCCTGTTCGGGGCACACATGGTAAGTATTCCTCCCGGGGCAGAGAGGGGGCACTCCTCAGGAAGACACCCCTCCCCCATGGCAGAGGGGGTCTACGCAACCAGGGTTCCAGGGATTCTTTCTCTGGACAACCCATCCAGCATTCCTGAGCAGGAGCCTGATTGCTTACCTCTGGAAGCACTCTGGGGAAGATTCTCTCTGCACCTTTCAGCCCGGCACACAATAACATTGGCTTCCTGGGTCTAGACAGTAATTACCAGAGGTTACCATATCCCCTTCAATCTTTATCCCAGACCACAAAAGACAAATCCCTGATGTTACACTCAGAAGGATATAGCAGCACTAGAAATCCAAAAGCTGCTTCAAAAAACAGTCATCCATACAGTCCTACCAGACCAAATAGGATCCGGATTTTACTCAAGGTTCTTTTTAGTGTCAAAAAAGACAGGGGACTGGAGGCTAGTCATAGACCTCAATGTATTGAACAAACTTGTTCAACAGACAAAATTCCAGATAGTCACGGTTCAGTCTTTCTTTCCCTTTTTGGAGAAAGATGACTGGATGTGCTCTATAGACTTCAGGATCTGTATTACCGCATAAAAATGGACAAATACTCCAGAAGATACCTCCACTTCCAGCTAGGAGCCAGTCATTACCAATTTCAAGCACTGCCCTTTGGTCTCTTCACAGCCCCCAGGTTGTTCACCAGATGCATGGCAGTGGTAGCAGCTCATTTAAGGCTACAGGGATTCAGTGTGTTTCCATATTTAGACGACTGGATCCTCACTGCCCTCACCAGGCATCTGATGGTTTCCGCCTTTGACTCTGTTCTAAGGCTTGCAGAGTTCTTAGTCATCTCAATAAACAGGGAAAAGTCCAAACTATCCCCCACACAGGACATAGAATTCACGGAGCAAGGCTAAACACAAAATCCTGCATAGCTGCTCTTCCTCTTCACAGACTGGTGTGGCTGAGGTCAACTTCAAGTGATACTTTCTTAATACAAAGTTCCAGGTCATCTAGTCTTATAGCTCCTTAGGTCCGTGGCAGCAACAATCACCTCACCATAGTTCCTCTGGCGGGGTACTACATGAGGCTGCTTCAGTGGCTCTTAGCTTCACAGTGGTCGCTGTTAACTCACCCAATGTCCTACCCAATCCGCATAATCAACTGATGCAAGCAGGATTTATATTGGTGGATGAAGCCAGAAGACAAATTATGGAGCCCCCCCCCCACACACACTTTTCACCCTCTCAGCCCAAGGCCATAGTGACCACAGATGCATCCCTGATGGGGTGGGGAGGGGGGGTGTTTTCAGTGAAAGACAGTCCAAGGCACTTGTTCCCCTCAAGAGGCCAATTTGCATATCAACATCCTAGAACTGAGGGCAGTGCTCTTAGCATTGCAAACATTCCAATCTGCCCTCCCTTCAGGGACAATTACTATTTAGTCAGACAACATGTCAGTGGTGTGGTACATCAACAAACAGGGAGGAACCAGATCCTACCCTCTATATCGGGAAGTCCTAAGAGTTTGTCAATGGGCAATTCCTTCCAATGTCTTTCTGATAGCAGTGTACACTCCAGGGAACTCCAATGTGATTGCGGACAAACTGTACAGATGCTTTATCCTGCCTCACGAGTGGTCTCTCAATCTCAATGTAGCAACAAAGATCTTTTGTTGATGGTGTCAGCCTTGCTGCAACTTGTTCGCCTCTCCCATAAACCACAAATGCAGCAGCTACTTTGCTCTAGTTCCCCTTCGGGGGAAGTCCTTGAGAGATGCTCTTCTCCAAAATTGGCCCCTGGGACTTCTTTATGCCTTCCCACCAATTCCCCATTTTCTGAAGAAAGCCCAACAGTTGAGAAGCAAAGTGATTCTCATTGCACCTTATTGGCCCCGTCATGTCTGGTTTTCCCTTTCTCTGGTCTCACTTAGTTCACTGTCCGAGGATTCTGGATCCAACTACAGACATGTTATCTCATCCGCAGGGCCTGATCCATCCCAACCTACAAAATCTCATGCCGACAGCTTGGTTTCTTCACTTCCAGTAATTACCAGGCAAAATAATTTATCTTCCCCAGTACAAAAGGTACTTCTGGCTTCTCATAAACCTTCCACCAGAAAACTTTATCTTAGTAAATGGAAGAAATTTGTCTTTTGGTCTGATGAAAAGGGTATTGATCCTTTCTCAGCCTCGATCGATGCAGTGTTAGAAAACCTATCCACCTTATTTCAAATGGGAGTTTCTACTTCTACCATTAAGAGTCCATTTAGCTGCCATTTCAAATTTCCACAACGGATTCGATGACCATTCCTTGATGTCTCACCATCTATGCAAAACCTTTCTTAAGGGCGCTTTACAGTTGAAACCTCCTTTCAAAGAGCTCTTTGCACCTTGGAATTTGACTTTGGTCTTGCAGTGTTTGGTCTGTCAGTCTTTCGAGCCAGCAGCTACCTGTGATATCAAGTTTTTGTCTTGGAAGACTCTATTCCTGGTGGCCATCACTTCAGCCAGGAGAATTTCAGAGCCGCAGGCTCTGTGTGTTAAATATCCGTATATCATTTTTTTCACAAGGAGAGAGCATCACTCAGAACTAATCCCTCCTTTCTACCTAAAGTAGTGTCAGATTCCAATATTAATCAGACCATAAATTTACCATAGATTTACCAATCTTTTTCCCAAATTTCTCAAACAAGGGAGAATATTGCTTACATTTGTTGGACCTACATAGACAATTACGTTTTTATCTGGATAGAACAAAACCATTTAGAAAATCAGGTACCAGGCTGGGCAATCCAGCTTCAAAAGTTACTCTTGTCAGAATGGTTGAGAGATTGCATTACTTTTTTTTATTGCCAAAATAAGCTGGACTTGTCAACAAAAATTAAGGCACAGTCTACCAAATCTGTTTCCACTTCAGTAGCCTTTCATTCCAAAGCTTCTATGGATGACATGTGTGCAGCCTCAACTTGTGCTACCCCCCCCATACCTTTATCACTCATTACAAATTGGATACGGTCTCCAGGGGAAGAGCATCCTTTGGCTTTTGGTGCTCAGGAATATCCTTCCCTAGGGCCTTCCAGGGTCTAAAGTAGCTAGGGACACTGTCCCAGCAGTCAAGAATGAATGAAGATTGACAACATCAGTTAAAGAAGTTATGTTCTTACTATAACGTTCCATTTGTGTTGTCGATCTTTATTCATTCTTGACATCCCAACCTCCTACCTCCTCCAAAAGACTCCTGGAGGTTCGGAATTAGGCCTGGGATCCTAGTAGGGTTGTTGCTCAGACAAAGCTTCCATGATTTTCTACTGTATGGGCAAAACTCGATCTGAGGGGAAGGGAAGAGAGGCAGTATGGGTAGCCTTGGCTTGAGAGTTTCTGGCTAGTGTGAGCATTGTTATAAAGGCCGAGTCAGTTCTGAGGGTAGGATCCGGAACCCAACAGTCAAGAATGAATGAAGATCGACAGCACAGATGGAACATTATGGTAATAACATAACTTCTTTTTATGCTTAAAAGCTTTTCTGTGACATAGAAAAGCCTTAAAGACATTTAGTTTTTGTCAGTTAACTTGTTTTTAAAATGTAGCTTGCACATTTGCAGTTGTGAGCATTTCTACAGTCTTTTAAAACTTCCAAACTGTTTTTCCCACCTCTGCAAGTTGAAATACCTTGTTTTATTGTTGTAAAATGGGATTGCAAGCTCCATAAACCAGAGGAAAGGAAACTAAAGCTGTGAGAAACATCTGTGCTGCTGAGAACGAACTTGGACCTTTTAAATGCAGAACATTGACATTGAAAAACTGCATAGAAACCTGTACAATAATAATAGCTACTGTTGCTGGAGTTATTTGAATATTTAAAGATTATAGATGGTGTTTTTATTAAATTATTTTTATTTTAAAGTGAAAATGCAGTAGTAAAAATTAAAGCTGTAAGCAGCAAAGCTTGGGATAGTGTGCAATTTTTTAAAACATATTCAGAGTCAAGCTCAAATATAGTGGTTAAACAAACACAAGTATACATGACAATTTACATAGACCCCCCCACCCCATTTCTATAGTTAGAAACTAATTATATGTGGAATATTAAATTAGTACGCTTGCATCGTGTGATAAAATATGTAATATATAAATGTAAAGTAAAGAAGTATCAATGCTAGACATGCAAGCAGTGTCTATGACTATAGATACCATCTATAACACCTGTTGAATCACTTTTATAGTACTCATAATGATTTTTTTTCTCTTCATGTGCCTCATAGTGCAAATATAGTGTGATAGTGTGCACTATATGATATATTGGCACCTTTGCAAATAATAATTGGTATTACTTAGTGTGCTACAAAGACTTTTGGAAAATATGTGGTATGTCTATAAGCTGCACTTGATAAATAAGCCATGTTTACTGCTTCAGACTTAATAAGGATGCAGGTGAAATGTTGAACCATTTATAGTAAAGCTGTTTATTACAGAATTGTCTGACAAATAATACAGTAATACCAACTATTAAGGAAACTGAAATAACTTTTTAATTCAGTATCAAGTTCCAAGTAATATACCTGTGATACCCTATGTGCTAAGTCTGTGGCTGATATTTTTATATCACTTACAGAAGCATACCTTGTGAGTTGTCATGTAGAAATTGATGTTTGGTAATAGATTCACAAAGAGTCACAGGTAACTGCTTTAAATACAAACATACATTCTAAAGATCTTCACCCAATCTTAGTTCCTTGTTATAATATGAACATGCTGCAATCATTGCACACACATGCTGACTAATGGAAAGATATGTTTAGCTCTGGAGAATGATAACATAAACAGTAGTGTATTACTGAATATATCAAGAATCTAACCTAAACTGAAATACTTTATTAGTATTCTGCCAGGACCATGTAAATATTTTTATAACTATGACAGTCACCTACAATTTAAGTAATTGCCAAGCTTAAGTTTAATGATATGACAGCTTCGTTCTGCAGTATTATGAACAAATAGTGTATGTAAACAATAGAGATTTTGCAGCAGAAAAATCCATTGTTTGATTTTGTAAGTGTGTGTGTGTGTGTGTGTGTGTGTGTGTGTGTGTGTGTGTGTGTGTGTGTGTGTGTGTGTGTGTGTGTGTGTATGTGTGTGTGTTTAGGGGGGATAGACTTAAAATATCCCAAATATTGCAAGACTCCAGTGAGTCTCTGTGGACTCAGTCAGTCCTGTATAAAAGCTGTAGTGGTACTATTGGTGAAAGTCTCCATAGTAATAGCAGATATTTATTCTATGCATGTCTGGTCAACTGAGAATCCTCCTGACAGTATAGCTGCATAAAACATTCATGGTAAAAACTCACTAGGTGGTTCTTACAGTTATCTTAAATGTAGATGTGATGTAATTAAAAGATAGTCTCATCTGTTAATTTAGATGTCCAGAGACACCCTTGGCATAGTCCCGATGGTTTCCTTAGAACTGATAGGTATTGAAAGAACCAGTGGACTTTGTTCATTGAAGAACGCTCAGTTTGCAAGTAGCAAAGGAAACGATCTGATATAGTACTAATGATATGTTTTAAATCTCCTGTAATTTATTTTGTATCACCTTAATGATTTTGCATCACAGATGTGCTAACAACTGACAAACATATTGGTAGATGGATGCTTTAGTTTGTAGGCAAATGTGTTGAGATTCAGTCCCTTTTAAATGGTTCAGATATACATAGTGTTTTGTGGCTGGCTCAAAGAATATATATTTAAGAAACAAATACTTATTGTTACAATATATAAGTAAAACTATACCATTCAGTGTCTAGTCTCTCTGGTGGTTAGCTGTATATAGTAAATATATTTCAAATTACTTATAAAAGCACTAAAGGAGAACAAAAGCTGGTGGTAAAGTTAAACATATATTTGCTTCAGAATTTAAAATACTAAATTATATAGTTGAATACTTAGCTTGCAAGGGTTTACAATTATTTTAAGCTTTATATGCATTAAGAAATGACAGTATTTATAAGGTATGCTTCTAAATGTGTTAAAGAGTGTGTATTGTATCTTTAAGAAGCATTTCCAAGTGTAGGCATGTGTATATAAATAGTGAGCACGTGCAGGCAGCAGTGCCATTTTGAGAGAACAGCTCGAGTGTTAACATGCATGAGTGCAGTAGTCAGTCTGTTTATAAGTTTATTTAAGTTTAAGTTACTAAGCCCTAATCCTGATGTTTGTATATAATAAAGCTGTTTGAACCGAACCCACAACTGTTTGTTTTATCCTGACTGGACGAGCGACAAAATGGATATGGAAAATCTTAATTTAGTAAATTATATTTCCATTCTAACATGGTTCAAAATGGTGAAAGTATAATGACATCACACACATATATACAACTTAAACAAGCTCTGAATGTTAATAACCATAGTACCTAATAATGAGTGTGTTTTGAAATGTAATATTAGATGAAATGGGTTTGTATATCTTAAAAACATTGCAAGTTAATGTCTCTCTCACAGATTATTCCATTGATTTAGAGACCAGCAGGGGTGTTGATTATTGGGAATGTAAAGTATATGTAACTGAACTGCATATTTTGGGAGAACAAGTTAAATAGTAATTTAAGTTGAAGTAAACTGACAAATTAATTGAACTGGTAACTGGTTACTTTTTATTGAAATAGGTAATAAGTTGGTGATATAACTTAACAGTGTTGAGGTATTACTTAATTATAAAATACAGATGGATTCCACTTTATTAACTGTTAGAAAACATAAGTATACTTATTTGTTTAGACATACACAGAAATATATAGTGTTTTATGTTAAGATATTTGATTAATATAATGTAGTTTTAATTACTGATAAAAACTGATATCTACAATAGTATTAGTAATATAAAGTCTCTCATTATCCCATTCATAGGTTGATACTAGGCTATCTGCCCTAGGGTATTTATAAGCCTAGCCAGAGTGTGTTTGGCTTTCGCCACCCTTTTAGATTAGTTGACTGTGCCTCTGTATAGTTGGTCACAGAAGATAGCCCTTTTGAGGTTAGTTTACTGTGCCTTTGTCTAGTAGGGACACAGAAGAGATCCCAGGGGTAAACCTACGATCTCCCATCCACTTGTCACGATTTCTCTGGAAGAGGGTCATTGAGGGACTCTGCCTAACATGGATTGGGATTTTGTTCCAGAGTGAGGGGAGCCTCTGGGATATGAATCTGTCCCTTCAGCATGTCCTATTTATTTCTGTGCTGAGGTTTAAGTCGCTGGAGCATGTAGCTCTAAGGGACTTGGATTTCCTGAGGTGGAGCATGTCCATTAATTCTGGGTTGGAAATGGCTTTATACGTCAGGCACAGATCGCCTCTGAGTAGGCGGTAAGCAACTGGGTAGAGCTGGAGTTTCTTTAGCCTAACTGCGTAGGGCATCTGTTTGAGTCCCTTGATCCTCTTGGTGAGGTACTTTTGGGGTCTTTCCAGTTGCTGCAGTTGTTGGGTAAGGTACATCCCAAATGGGGCATTGTATTCAATTATGGGCCTGATGAGTGATGAGTAAAGGGGCACAATGACCTCTCTTGATCTAGATGTGAACCCTTTCATGATAAGGTGGGCTATATAGAAGGTCGTTCTAACCACTTTGGCAACGTGATTGTCAAAGGAGAGATTTCTATCTACTTGGGTCCCCAAATCCCTAATTACTTCTTCCGTACTTAATGGATTACTACCTATGTGGTAATTTGTGGGCACTTTGTTTTTCCCAAAGGGGATGACTATGCACTTTTTGGCATTTAGCTTTAGGCCATGGCTCTGGCACCAGTTATCAGTCTCTGTGAGACCCTTTTGGAGGATGCTTGTGTCAGTCGGCGAGTCGATTATGGCACCCAGTTAGCAGTCATCTGCGAACTTTGTCAGCCATAGTCCTCCCATGTTAGCCTGTACCTCAGAGAAATATATATCGAACAAGAGAGGTCCCGGGACTGATCCTTGTGGGACGCCACTTGTAATTGGTTTAGAGTCTGACATGGCACCTGCAATTCTGACCATGTGGGTTCTATCCCTGAGCTAGTTTGCAACCCATCTTGTGACATAGGGGTTGATATTTAAGCTGGTGAGCTTATTTATGATGCCTGAGTGGGGTGTTGTGTCAAAGGCTTTTGCGAGGTCCAGGTAGGCTGTGTGGACTACCTTCCTTTCATCTATGGCCTTTGTGACTGTTTCAAAGAAGTCGACCAGGTTCAAGAGGCAAGATCTGCCCTTAACAAAGCCGAATTGGGTAGGATCCAGTGTTTGGAGGTTCCCAATGTCTTTGTTTATGAGTTTCAAGATGATACGTTCCATAGCTTTGCAGACCAGGCTAGTCAGGCTTATAGGGCAATAGTTTCCGGGGTCCGTTGTGACACCATCTTTGTGGAGTGGGACCACTGTTGCTGTACGCCATTCCTTGGGTACATATCCTGTAGTAAGGCTGAGATTGAACAGTGACTTTATGTGAGGGTTCAGTTCTTCTTGGAGTTTGTGTAAGACGCAGCCCGGGACACCGTCCGGTCCCATTGATGCTGTGTTTTTTGCTTTGGAGAGGGCAGCTGTCACCTGTGCATCTGTGATGTCAGGGAGGCTACACTCTGTTGGGATACACATTTTCTCTTTTGGGGGGGGGGGAGTTTGCACTGTACCCGTCTGCCAGGATGTTGGCAATGTCTGTGGGTTCAGTGTATTTTTTGTCATTTTGAACTAACTCAGAGCATATCTGGGAGTTGCCACCCAGGTTCCTGACATAACTAAAGAAGGCCTTGTGATTATCTTTAGCATCTTGTGCAGGTTTTCTTTCAAAGCTGGCCTTAGATGATTTTATGAGGGATCATAGTTTCTTGCTAGTACTGATCAGAGATACCTTCCCTTTTTGGGTTTTTGCTCTATCATGTAGTAGCTTCCTACTTCTGTTGTATAGCTTATTTTTGGCTGGGGTCCACCAGACAGGTCTCCTGCCTTTGGAGGAATGAGTCTTGGTTTTATTTGGGATAGCACGATCCATGCATTCCTGTAGGTGTCCATAGAAAGCGTTTGTAAAGGATTCTGCGGTTCGGGCCGTATTTTCCACTGGCCCGGGGGCTTTGAAGGATTCCACCTCAGTTTTGAGAAGTGTGAAGTTTGCTTTTGAGAAGTTCTTCACCGTGGTTTCCTTGGCTGGGGTGGGGACGGGATATGGATGTCCAGTGAGATTAATTTATGGTCAGATCTTACCAATGAGGGGTATACCTCTGGTATGGAACATAGA
This sequence comes from Protopterus annectens, assembly GCF_019279795.1. NCBI lineage: Eukaryota > Metazoa > Chordata > Ceratodontiformes > Protopteridae > Protopterus > Protopterus annectens. The sequence goes on from NC_056741.1 coordinate 588,675,467, forward strand.
GTCCCCATGTTGGTGATGATCAGGTCCAATATGTTTTCCCCTCTTGTGGGAGTGGTGACCAGTTGTTCCATAGCATTTGAGTTTATAAATTCTAGGAACTGTTGGGCGAGGGTGTTGGGGCTTGAGTAGTGCTCCCAGTCTATGTTTGGGTAGTTGAAGTCACCCAATATAATGGTGTTTGGAGAGACCTTCATATTCTCCAGTGTTCTCAGGAAAGCCGAGTGGGGTTCCTGAGTTTGGGGGGGGGGTGGTGGTCTGTAGCAGGCTACAAACTGAAAGGCAGTTTTGCCCACTGTTAGTTGCACATGGATGGTGTCCGATGCTTGACGCAGTGCCACTAACCTGGAGGTGTGGGTATCTTTGATGAATATGGATACTTCCCCTCCTTTTGTGGTTTGGTCTGAGTTTTGGGGCCAAAAAGCATGGTATGAGGTATGACCTGATAGTGCTGGGGTGCTCTCGGGAGCCTTGAACCAGGTTTCTGTTACTGCACAGTTATCTATATTCTCCATACTGAGGAGAGCCTTGAGTGCTTGCATCTTGAGGTTTAGACTTCTGGCGTTGAGCAGCATTACCCTTAGTTTCTTTTTCTTTGTGTTGTCTATGGAGGTGGGTTTGTCTTTTGAGCCTTGCCTAAAAAAGGCACTATGGGGGTGGCAAGAGCCTTAGCCAGTATTTGAAAGCCCAGGGGTGACAGGTGCAAGCCGTCCCTAGCGAAGCAATGTGGCTTGTCGAGCATGTCATCCCAGGCTGACAGACACTGGATCCCCTTTGAATGACACCAATACTTTAGCCAATTGTTAAAATTGATCATTTTGTCTTTATACTGTGGCATCATTCTTGGTGAGGGTAAGATGCTACTCAAGGTCAGGGTCATACCGGCTCTGGGCTACATGATCAGAGAGCTCCTCCATGTCTCTTTTCATGTAGTCCAGGGAGGTATGTCTCGGGTCATTCACACCAGCATGGACAATGACGGAGTCGTATTTGTACTTGCTTTGGAGTGACCTGAGTGTTTGTGTTATGTGGCGGATCCTGGCACCCGACAGGCAGCTTACAGTGACCTTCTCCTTGTTCAGCCTGGTGAGTGGGACATCGGTGAGTCTGACAATAGAGTCACCTATTACAAGTGTATTAGGTGTGTTGTTTAGCCTTAAGGGCTGTGACTGTGTGACACACTGACTTTGTGAACTATGTGATATGTGGGTATTGTTGTGGGGTAGCGGTTGCTTGGATGTCTGCTTTGGAGGTCTCTGCTGCTTGGGCAGATTTTTATTTAGAGCCTCCAAGTATGTTTTTGTTTGTGTTTGGTTTTCTGTTGCAATAGGTCTATGTGAGACTGGATTTGTGGTGTGTGTGGTTACCTTCTCCTCCTGACTGACTGCGCCAGTATTGGGTGGAGAGAGCTCAGCCTCCAGTTTGGCTATATAGTTGCATCTCTCACATATATATTTGAGCTTGTTGGGAGGAGGAGAGGGTGGTCTGTGTACATAAGGCAGTTGTAACATTGCCTCAAGATTCCCAGATTCACCAGCTGGACTGGAGAGTAAACCCGAAACTGACTTTTGGACATGCCAGAATAGTATTAAGGAACTACTTTTTGACTGATCAAAAAGGACCAATAGTGAGCCAAGTACTTAAAGGGAGTATAAGAGGGTGTAGTGCTTTAGTTTATTAGTGCTTACTTATAAGATTACTTATACGAGCAACTGCAGGGCTTTAGAATGAAAATAGAGTGCTTACTTTGAGATTTAGAACAGTTCTAAGGGAAAAGGTGAAGAACAGACTTTGTGGAGCTGGGAATAGGTTAAACCTGTTAAGCAGCGCTATGCGCAAAATCGTGCAAAACCGCACAAATGCAGGTTCTAAAGCAGGGAAACTGAAAGAGATAGGAATTGACCCAGAGCAGCCAATTAGCTACTAGTTTCAGGGCTGAGACCACTCCTCCAGGGACAGATAGGCTGCTCAAAGCTCCCCACTCTCACTGGTGAACAGAGAAGCTTCCTCCTATCCAAGTAAGGATATGGGCAACACAGGAAACTGTACCACAGTCCGGAATTCTGCAAAACCTGAAATCTGGACTAATCTAGTTCAGCAAAAGCGGGAAAAGAGAATATTTTTTTTTGTTTGTTTTTTTTCAGGAAACAGCAGAAAAACACACAGAAAACACTGTAAATGCTATAAACAGGCTAGCGCACTTTGGTGTGTAGCCTACAACAGTTATACAATACAAAAATAACTTAAATTGATATAAAACAAGTGCAAAAACTGTAAAAAGCAGAAGGCAAATGCAATTTAAACTTTTTAAAGCACAGATCACTTAGAAATTTGCTTTTTACGCAGGAAAAGGCAGTATGAGCAAAAAAAAAAAAACAAAGAAAAAAATACATAAATCTGGAAAAGTCTCTCTTTGGTCTCTCTGTTGCCTGTATCACTCTGCAGGACGCCACAAGGAGCTGTGCGGAGTTGTATACTGGCGCAAACCGTGCAAATGCGGGTTTTAAAGCAGGGAAACTGAAAGAGATAGGAATTGACCCAAAAACGGCCAATAAGCTACTAGTTTCTGGGCTGAGACCACTCCTCCAGGGACAGATAGGCTGCTCAAAGCTCCCCACTCTCACTGGTGAACAGAGAAGCTTCCTCCTATCCAACTAAGGATATGGGGAACACAGGAAACTGTACCACAGTACGGAATTCAGCAAAACCTGAAATCTGGACTAATCTAGTTTGGCAAATGTGGGAAAAGAGAATTTTTTTTTTTCAGGAAACAGCAGAAAAACACACAGAGAACACTGTAAATGCTATAAACAGGCTAGCGCACTTTAGTGTGTAGCCTACAACAGTTATACAGTACAAAAATGACTTAAATTGGTATAAAACAAGTGCAAAAACTGTAAAAAGCAGAAGGCAAATGCAATTTAAACTTTTTAAAGCACAGATCAGTTAGAAATTCACTTTTTAGGCGGGAAAAGGCAGTCTGAGCAAAAAAAAAAAAAACAGAGAAAAAATACTTAAATCTGGAAAAGTCTCTCTTGGGTCTCTCTGTTGCCTGTATCACTCTGCAGGACACCACGAGGAGCTGTGCGGAGTTGTATACAATAACAAACTTTTTAAATCACAGATTCACTAAAAAAAAAACTGGTGATTTAGGCGGAATTAGTTAAGACAGCAAGAAAAGTGATACTTAATCACTCCAAAGTCACTCTTTTGTCTCTCTGCTGCTGTAGATTCTGCAGACCACCTTGGAAGGCACTTGCTGAACGGAATACAAGTGTAAAAACTGTGCAAATTAGGTATTTATAGCAGGGAAGTGAAAGGGAGAGAAATTAGCCCAAAATGGCCAATAAACTACTAACTTCTGGGCTGAAACCACTCCTCCAGGGACAGATAGGCTGCACAATGCTCCCCTCTCTCACAGGTGAACAGAAGAACTTCCTTCTATCCAAGTAAGGTAATGGCAATGCAGAAACCTGTAACACAGCCCTGGATTCAGCAATAACCTGAAAACTGGACTATACTAGTTCAGAAAGGTGGGAAACAAGTATATATATTTTTTTCAGAAAATAGAGCAGATACAATCAAAATTAGCCCAAAAAGGTCAATAAACTACTAACTTCTGGGCTGAAACCACTCCTCCAGGGACAGAGATAGCCTGCTCAAAGCTCCCCTCTCTCACAGGTGAACAGAGAAACTTCCTTCTATCCAAGTTAGGTATGACAACACAGAAACTTGTAACACAACCCTGGATTCAGCAATAACATGAAAACTGGACTATACTAGTTCAGAAAGGCAAAAAACAAGTATATATATATTTTTTTTTTCCAGAAAATAGAGCAGATACAATCAAAACAACACTTTACCCAATTACCTAGTTAAAAGGCTTAAAACTGAGCCCTGTTCCAGCAGTCTTCAATCAGACAAGTTCTAACTGCACAGTCCTGCCACTAGGGTACAGAGAAACTTTCTCCAAAAAAGACGGCCTGGGTCAGTGCACAAGTCATACAAACAAAGCTAGATCCAGCCGGCCTGAATCTAGTCTATGCTACAGCAAACAAGGCATACCAATTTCAGAAAGAAACAGTTCAAGTAAGCATGCGCAATAAGCCTTTAACCAGAAATTCCCAGCTCAGAAGGGCAGAATCTAGCCTCTCCTCCCACAAGAGTGCAGACCACAAACCTTCTTAATGTAAAATAACTGGCCTGAAGCCCAAGTCCTTAACCTAGAACTAATACACTTTTAGAATAACAGACACTGAGCCCTTCAATCAGCAGTTCCCAACTTAGAAGGATGTACGCTACCTGTCCTGTCACAACAGTGCAGACCACAAACCTTCTTAATGTAAAACAACTGGTTTGAAGCCCAAGTGCTTAAACCAAGGGCCTTAGAATAACAGTTACAATTTAATCAGGCTACTAACAAGCAGTAAAAAAGGCAGTGTAATAAATTTAATTGAGTACTTTTAAAAGAGGTAAAAGCAAAATAAAGTAGGAAGAAACACAAATACAGTAAGGCAGATGAAGTGCAAGTTTTTTTTTTTTGAGATGGAGGAAACAGAGCAGATTAAGATATTATAGGGGAATGCCCTTCCCAAGTTCTGTCTCTGTACACCGCAGAGGAGATGGGACTGGTAAGAGTATCCAAAATCAAAATATGATCTCACTGTACTCAGTTGAGTGAGCGAATGAGATGGGTCCAGGAGGAGTGTGCAAAAAGAGATTTACAGCAGGGGCGGGCAGTTCCAAAGCCACTAAGATTAACACCACAACAAGAAACAGGGAGGGGGTGGGGAGCCAACTGCAGACATTCAGAGACACAATATTTACTGAATCCAAGACGGACAATATTTACTCACTCAAATCTTAAATAAGTGCAGAAAATATACTTAAATCAGCTTGTGTCCAGTTGATATATGCAGACAAGTCTCAGTAGCCAGCAACACGATTTAAAATGATTACTAGAAATGTAGCCAACACATATTTTAATGCTAGCAGAAACCCCCAAGCTAGTTAACACTAACAAAGGAATTTCAAAGCAGTCTAACAACTTTCAGTGAGCTCAGATGGCTAACTGCCGAGATTCAGAGACACAATATTTACTGAATCCAAGACGCACAATATTTACTCACTAAAATCTTAAATAAGTGCAGAAAATATACTTAAATCAGCTTGTGTCCAGTTGATATATGCAGACAAGTCTCAGTAGCCAGCAGCTCGATTTAAAATGATTACTAGAAATGTAACCAACACAGATTTTAATGCTAGCAAAAACCCCCAAGCTAATTAACACTAACAAAGGAATTTCAAAGCAGTCTAACAACTTTCAGTGAGCTCAGATGGCTAACTGCAGAGATTCAGAGACACAATATTTACTGAATCCAAGACCCACAATATTTACTCACTCAAATCTTAAGTGCAGAAAATGTACTTAAATCAGCTTGTGACAGTTGATATATGCAGACAAGTCTCAGTAGCCAGCAACTCGATTTAAAAATCAACTTCTAACATATAAGACCCACCACAACTCCAAATACACCATGCTCCACTAGAAACCTATTTTTGACAGCAATAAAAATACGTAGAATTTGCAACAAGCTCACAGAATTTCATACCTGGTTAGAGCAATACTCCCCAGACATCATAGCCATCACTGAGACCTGGCTCAAGCAACATATATCAGACATAGAAATAGTCCCAACAGGTTACAATATACTACGAAAAAACAAGCTTCTAAAGAAAAGTGGTGGGGTAGCACTAGTCTATTGCAACTCATTAACTATTACACCTTTCCCAAAAACCATACCATCCTTTAACAATCTGGAAAAAGTCATAGCAGTATTACAAATAAATGACAATAAACAGATTTGCATCACTTCTATATATATATATATATATATATATATATATATATATATATAGATCTTCCACCGGGGCAAAATATCCCCACCCTTGAAGATTTCCTGTCCTGGACAACACACAATATATCCTCTAAAATTATAATACTAGGGGGTGCAAACATAAATTGACAAAACCTAGAGTTAAAATTCCCAACAAATAACATTAATCCCTACAAATACATGCAACCTATCACATATCCCACCAGAGTACAAAATAAACAACCTGAAATAACTCTTGACTGTGATCCTTGTATCACATCGACACAAATTCACTAACTTAGGCTCCCTTTATGATTCCCTGAGCGATCATCTACCTGCTTACACATACAGAACCCAAACCCATTTACCAAAATCCCAGATCTACAAGACAAACAGAAACCTTACTAAGTTCAACCCATCAGCATTTAACTCCATTCTAAAACTCCATAACTGGAGCCCTCTACATGCTCTTCAACTAGATGATGCTGCTAAGTATTTTAACAAACTCTTTCTAGATACTCTTAACTCTCTTGCCCCTAAACAAGCAAAAAGAATCAAAATTATCCATGCTCCTGGTAAACTAAATCTACAAAACTACTACTTTTAGCTAGGGGTAGAGACTGGAAAGTCTAGCTCAGTAACAAAACACTGACAAATGAATCTAACTTTAAGCAACTCAAAAACCAAGCCAAAAAAACTAGTCATCAGTGACAAAAAAACTGTTTCTCAAAACAATTATCTACCCATAAAAACAACCCCAAGAATTTTTGGAAATCTGTATCCTCTCTCCGCAATCCTGGAACCATTCAAAATCCATCTCCATCCCCTGACATGACCCCGCAACATATAGCTCACACATTCAACTCCCACTTTATTGGTACCATCCTTAAACTCATTCCTGAACCCCCTACAAACTCAAATCCATACAGCACCAACAATACAAACATCAGGCAAGCAATCGTACAAATGTCTTCAAATCATCTTGCATCCCAGGAAACTACCACTAAAACAGTACCAGAAGCACATAGTTTCTCCCTAAAACTTGTTCCCACCTCTCTAATTCTAAAACTTTTTAGAAAACTGAAACCCTATTCCCTATCCATTGACAACCCCCCCCCCCAGAATCACTGAAATTGCTGCTGACACAGTAGCATACCCCATCAGTATTCTAATAAACCGATCCATCTCTGAAGGAACTATCCCACAAATCTGGAAAAATTCCATTATAACTCCATTCCAGAAAGGCGGTAGTACAAATGACAACAAGACCAACCTCTATTCTTTCTCCTCTCTCCAGAATATTAGAAAAGTATATAGATAGTCAGCTACTCAACCACCTCATAGACAACAAACTCCTTGCCCCAACACAACATGTTTTTTGCCCATTCCATAGCACCACCACTGCCCTCCTCTCCTTCACAGACACCATGAACAATGCTTTAGATGTATTTCTAATAACTTCAGTAGTCCTGTTGGATTTATGCAAGGCATTCGACACAATGTCACATACCAAACTACTTCAACAACTGTCAGAAATAGGCTGCTTCCTACATACGCTGTCCTGGTTTGCTGACTACTTACATAGCAGATAATCAGTGAAATGGCAGAGCAAACAATCTGTCTGCTAAATAAAATAGGAGTACCCCAAGGGTACATCCTTGGACCCCTGCTCTTTAATATTTTCATAAACAATTTACATGTAGTCTCCCCTCAAACCACACTCAGAGAACTCCACAATCATGTCTTCCTCCAAACATTTTCAAGACCTCCTAAAAATAATCCAAAAAACATTCTAATCCATATAAACCTGACTTAATGACTGTCAATTACTTTTAAATGCCAAAAAATGTTAACTACTTATTTTTCCACCAAACCAACACCACAAGACTTTTTTACTGCCAAGATAAGAACAGAAATTCAGGTTTTTCATTCTGCAAAACTACTTGGTATAACAATAGATGATAAACTCTCCTACTAGCAATACATTCTTAACATTATAAAAATAACTAATTTTAAACTAGGTAAACTGTACAGGCATCAAAAGTACATGGATTGACCCACAAAAATCAAGCTGGCCAAGTTTTTACTACTTCCCTCCCTCTTTTATGGTTCAAGGGCCTACATAAGCCTAGCCACCAAGGTTCCCTAGCTTACACCACCCAAGAAAGTTATTTTCCTGTGCCACTGTCGAGCAGAGACACAGAAGTGATCCCCGGGGTGTATTTCCTATTTCCCATCAACTCATCAAGATTTTTCTTGAAGAGTGCTAATGAAGAACTTTGCTGGACATAGATGGGTAGCCTGTTCCAGAGTATGGGAAAGTCTCTGGGACAGGAATCTATTCCACCAGCATGTCCTGTTTATTGTGGTCCAAAAAGCCTCACTCTGGAATATTGAGAAACGTTCAGTAGATGCAAAAAATGCGTAAAAAATCTTGCAGTCAAAATCTTTTAGAAATGTAACAGCAATTCACAAGGTGCTCGCCAAAAATGATGACAAAGTAATGAACTTGAAATCTTTATTCCACAAACACGAACCAAACTCCAACACAAGCGCTTTCACCCGTTAAATAGCAGACTTTTCAAGTGTGGTTTCTTTACACAACAGATCTTTCTTATATATGCTGGGTTATTACGTTAATTAATTGGATCCAATTAATTAACGTAATAACCCAGCATATATAAGAAAGATCTGTTGTGTAAAGAAACCACACTTGAAAAGTGCTACTTAACGGTGAAAGCTTGTGTTGGAGTTTGGTTCGTGTTTGTGGAATAAAGATTTCAAGTTCATTACTTTGTCATCATTTTTGGCGAGCACCTTGTGAATTGCTGTTACATTTCTAAAAGATTTTGACTGCAAGATTTTTTACGCATTTTTTGCATCTACTGAACGTTTCTCAATATTCCAGAGTGAGGCTTTTTGGTCTACACGTATTCCTGTTTCCTGGTTGTGGTTTGCTGCTGCTTCTGATTTGCTGTTTATTGTGGTGACAAGGTTTAGGTCCCTAGAGCATGTAGCTCGAAGGTGTTTATTTGTGGACCATAGATTTCAATACAAACCATAGACTTCTTTACAAACCTTCAGACCTCCCGCCTTAATAATCTACAATGCTGCTACTACAACATTGCAAAATTTGCCTCCAGCTTGCAACACTGGACCCATCATTGCCAAGCTATCAGAATGGTAATTGGTATGAATTCTCCCAATACTTCAGTTACACCAATGGACTCTGCCTCACAAGCTAGTATATAACCCAGAGAAATGCCCTGCTCTACTGTCAACCCTTCAACCCTATAGTCTCTCTAGAAATCTACGGACCACAAATAAACACCTTCTAATAATATCAAAACCAAACAAAAGAGCAGGACAAAGTCTATACTCTTATTCCATAGCTAAATTATGAAATGCTCTACCAGCATCTGTCACTTTGTTAGATTCCCTTAATGCTTTTAAATCCTGACTAAAAAGCTACTGTCTTAACAACCCCACATGTCCTTGCTCCCTTAATACCAGAGCGCAATAATCTTCTCCTTATTACTCCCTCTTTCCAAAGCTATAACCAGTCACTAACAACCAATCCATGTACTATTTCTCCCCAACTCATTCCCTGTTTAAAAAAAAGTGTAGTAAGTGGGCAATAGCGTTTAAACTAGTTTTAAAGGCAATGTACATAATTGAATTAAATACAATTTCTTTTTTCTACAAATTGTCTTTACCTTCACCTCTGTTAAATAAAAGATACTACAATATTTGTAAAAAAGTTTGCTATGATGTGATAATTTGTTGTCTATATTTTTAAATTCTTTCTTTTCTAAAATTGTTTAACTACCTATCTTCCGTCACATGATGTTGTTATTTTACTCATTGTGGAGCTTTTCTCCCCGGGCCTTCACTGACCATGGGTTTCTGACCCAGTGGAATTTCCCAGTCAACAAATGTCAAATAATAAATAAATTAACTTTAATAACTAATAATTTATCTCATAATATACGTAGTACTAAAGATATATATATATATATATATATATATAGAGAGAGAGAGAGAGAGAGAGGTTTTTCAGCTATAGTAAATTGATCTACTAATTTCTCTGATTGCTCTCATACAAATTCATTTATTATATATAGAACAATAATAAGCGATGGAATGTAGCATTACACAAATGTGTTTGAAATCTATACTAGAAATAATTAGGAGTCAGTTAAATTTGCATATTCAATTAATAGGAATTTTAATGTTATATTAGCACATTGGTAATAAATATTCCTATTCCATTGACAAATTATAAATTTATGTTACATGAAAACCCTGTTTTAACTAACCACTTTTAATAGGGTACAAAGAGGAAAATGTATGGAATAACATAAAGTACTGAATGTAGAATTTTAGAGGTAGAAGCACATAATGTTGGTTGGAAACTAAGGGATGGCAGTAGGCACTGTGAATGACTGTGTCATTAATCTGGGAATATTATATTCCATAATTGAGGTTGTAATCACTTTTACTTCATTGTTATTTAATTGTTTCAAGATTTTGTCCATATCAAAGAATGGCAATTCTAAACACAGTCATTCATATTCACAGTACTTTTAATTGTACTAGACTTGTTCTTATTTAGGAAACGACAGTTTATAAATGTATCTCACTGAATGCTAATGGATTGAATAATCCTGTGAAGAGAGGCAGTTTGTTTAAATATCTTAAATTACATAAATCTAGTGTAGTCTTTGAAGATTGGGGAAAGATGGGCAAAGGCTGCCAGCCTAGTCAAATAGAATTTGATACATAATTCTATTATTTGTATAAATAAATGTAAAATACAAGCTTGTGTTTTTAAATGAAAGAAAACACTGTAAAATGTGAACTTCAAGATTGTTGCAACATTGCCATCTGTTGCAAGGACAAGCATTTCAAATGTTCTTTGAAGTTACAGTTATCTAAAAAATGGTGCAGAAGCATCTAGCTGAACACATTCTTTCTATTGTCTTAACTTAAGAAATAATTGTTAGAGTATACATGTGATATGTCTTTTATTGTGGTAGTTTCTTGAGCAGGTGTTAGCTTGCTAAATAATGCAGTATGTTTGCCTGGGAACTCCAGACTAAGTGTCAAAATGATGTAATGTGAATACTGGGAAAACCTGTGTCAAAATGATGTAATTTGGGAGGGGCTTAGCAGAGCTGTTTGTTAGTGTTTTAAAAACTATTGTTGAGAGAGAGACTTGAAGCATTTGTCTTGGACCATCACCCAGCACTGCTTATGCTCTATATATTTGTAAGTAGGATTATAACACTGTGTTTTCTCTTAAGAATAGCTAAAGATTAGAAAGTTAGATAAGTGTTTTTCTTTGACATCAGACCTGTCCTACTGTATTATTTTAAGTTTCTGTGTGATCTCTGAACTCTTAGATATCTCTGTGGTGTAGTAGTATTGTCTTGTGTTTTAATTATGTATTATTAAATATTTTAAAAACCTTTACCTGTGGCTGGTTTGTGTAGAGATAGGCTCTGGGGTACATTGCATATTTATAGAGGTTATCGTAATAGGCCGCTCTAATAAGCCTTAGACTGAATAGTCACATTATCAATTGGATAATAATATTGCACAATAATAATTGGACACCCTTTCAAGGACCTTTGGGTAGCTGATAATTAAGTTGGTGGTGGCAGGAATTACTACCGTATAGTCTGGGTAAAGGGGCACAGCTAGAGAATTTGTGTCAGCCTTTCCCAGGAGTGTCTGTCAAGTTGTATAAATATTTATGTCAAAGTGTGTGTGGTGTGTCAGCTACCTGGGCAGGGACACGAAGCACTGGTTGGACAGAGAGGGTACTGGAGGTTAGCTTGCCATCTAGGCTGAGATCTGGACCCTAAAGCTGTGCCAGTCGGGAGTCTTATTGGGGACCTGGAGAGCAAGGGAGCAACCAGCCCCAGACTGACTGTGTGCACTTAAGGGAAATTGTACTTTACTGTGAGTATTTGTTATCCTTTCCTCTTCTAGGAGACAACCTCCCTGGTGTTAGTGGTGAGGATTGAGGCTCCTTGATTGCTGGGCCAGGACACGGTCATCGCATAGTGGTGGCAGTGGTTGGGATAAGATATCTTCACTTGTGGTTTGCAGTGGTGTGAGTAGAGTGAATCCAGTAGCTTATGTACAGTGATCTCTGAAAGTGTGATTTGTACTCTAAATCAGCCACACAGAGTATGCTCAGAATTCAGATCACAATTGTTTTATTTCTTTTCTTAGCTTAGTTAGTCAGTGTGAGCAGGCAGCATGTCAGCACAGGAATATGGAAAGCTGACAAGGAGCCAGCTGGTGGAGATGTGCCAGGCTAGGGGACTGGTGCATGGAAACCTGACTGACTAAGCAGACCTGATTGCAGCCTTGGTTACAGCTGCATCAGAAAACAGCATCCAGGAGGACAATCAGACTGGCAGTGGAGATCCAATATCCTCAGAGAATGGACAGCTCAACCTTTCTGCGAAGGACAATCAGACTGGCAGTGGAAATACAATATCCTCGGAGAATGGACAGCTCAACCTTTCTGTAGTGGACTTAAAAATCCAGCTGGAGCTAAAGAGACTTGAGTTGGAGGCCAGGCGTTTGGAGATAGAAGCCAAAGAAAAGGAGTGTCAGAGGAAGCATGAGAGGGAAATGTTGACTCTTTGCCAGAGTCATGGAGGTAATGGGGAAGGGAGTAACTGGACCCGCACAACAGGTCAGTAAATTTCTTCCGCAATTTAAAGAGGGGGATAATTTTGATAGTTTCATTCACATGTTTGGAAGGATATGCAAACACTATAATGTTGACCAAAGGCCCTAGGTACGGTTCCTGACCCCCTTATTCCATGTGAAAGCTGTAACTTGTATATCACAAATGCCTGACTCTGTCTGTTTTGATTATACTGCTGTAAAGAAATGTCTGTTACAATGCTTTAAGCTAACACCTGAAATGTACAGGAAAAAGTTTTTTGAGCATAGACGCAAGGCGGATGAAAATATATGTGAATATGTTGTTGAACTGAGCACTTATTTTCATAGCTGGGTGAGTGGATGTCAGGTCACCACTTTTGAAGGGCTGGCAGACCTTTTGGTGAGGGAACAAGCCCTTAGCACTTTGCTTGAGGACATGAGGATCTGGTTAGCTGATAGACAATTTGCTACTTCAGATGAGTTGGGGAAGAAGGGAGACCTATACCTGGCCAGCAGGGCAGCCCTGCATAGGAAGTGGACCCCCCAGTACTGCTTATGGATCTGAAGGAACAGCACAGACTGCCCCAACAGAGTCCGCCAGTAGCAGGGAAGCCACTAGTCCAGGTACACACCCAGGACCTAGGGTGAAATGTTTTGAATGCAACCAGTGGGGCCATGTGGCATACAGATGTCCATGGAGGCAAGGTGGGGAGCCAAAGGTGAGGGAGCCAGTAAGTGGGAAAGACAAAATGCCAATAGTAGGTTGTTTTGAGACAACAGGGATATGGAACTACATCCTGCAGACGTCCTGAGAGGGAAGGATTTGGATGAGGCAGTCCCATGTACTTATGCAGTTATACGCAGTGAGGCTAGGAGACAAGCATGTGGGTCTGGTAGCCTGGGGGAGACCCAGACAGACTGCATACTTGCAGCCAGGATTGCTGAGGTGGTTATTACAGGGAGGGAGCTACTGTGTAGCAGTGAAATTGAATGTGAGCCACAGCTGCTTGTGGGTACTGATGTTCCCTTGGACAGGGTAACTGCAAAGGTAGAGGTGAGTAGTACCCAGGCTGACAGTGAGGCACCACTGTCAGAGGATGCAGACTTCCAGTGGAAGGGGAGCTGGGAAGGGTTACAGGGAGGGAGTTGAGACAGGCTCAGCTCTCAGACCCTACATTGCAAGGCCTGAGGCAGTTAGCTAGGGAGGCACCTGATTCTCAAGGGAAGAGGGAATCTGTATACTGGGACAAAGGGTTACTATACAGAGAGTGGACCCCTGAGGGAGGGCTAGAAGGTGAGAGAGTACAGCAGTTGGTAGTGCCTAGAGCTTGCCGTCTGGCACTTCTAGCCATAGCCCATGATATTCCCTTTGCAGGTCATATGGGAATAACATGTACAAAGAGGTGTATTATGCAAAACTTCTATTGGCTTGGAATTTCCAGAGATGTAACACGGTACTGTAGGACCTGTGAGCAGTGACAAAGGGTAGGCAAGGCAGGAGACGAGGTGAGCGCTCCTTTGATGCCTTTACTTGTGATTGAGGAGCCATTTCAGAGGGTAGGTATGGAAATTGTGGGTCCTCTGAGTACCCCAAGTTCCACAGGGAAAAAGTATATCCTAGTGGTAGTGGATTATGCTACATGATACCCTGAGGCAGTGGCTGTGTCCTCCATTGAGGCAGAGAAGGTGGCAAATGCTTTGTTAGAGATTTTCAGCAGGGTGGGTTTCCCAAAAGAAATACTGGCTGACCGAGGTGCCAATTTCATGTCAGACCTGCTGGCTTATTTGTGGAAGTCCTGTGGGGTGAAGCACATGAAGACCACCCCCTACCATCACCAGATTAATGGTCTTGTTGAGAGGTTAAACTCTACAGTCAAGTCCATGCTACGGGCATTTGCAGATCAGTTTAAGAGGGAGTGGGACAAATATTTTCCCCATCTGTTTGCTTACAGAGAGGTTCCCCAGGAAGCCATGGGTTTTACACCCTTTGAGTTGTATGGGCATAGGGTGAGGGGGACCTCTAGATTTTATTTTAGATGAGTGGGAAGGTGAGTGTGAGTTTCACAAGGAGTCTGTTGTGGCACACGTCCCAACCCTCGGGCCAGAGCTCAAGAAACTCATGGGTTTGGCCCAGGAGAACCTGGCAGAAGCCCAACAACAGAAAAAGGTGTGGAATGACAGGAATGCTCAAGCTAGAGAATATACTGTGGGGCAGCAGGTAGTGGTTCTCATTCCTGTCAGACACAAGCTGCAAGCAGCTTGGGATGGACCCTACAAAGTGGTAAGAAAGGTAAGTGATGTTAACTATATGGGGGAAGTGCTAAGCAGATGGCAGGGGCACAAATTGTACCATGTTAACATGATGAAACCTTACCATGATAGGGAGGCCCCTGTGCTGAGCATTTGCAGTAGATTGCAGGGGGAGTCTGAGGGAGATCTGGGGACTGATGATCTCAGTGAGGCTTGGGCTGACACCTCAGTGGAAGGGGTAGCAGTATCCCAGCAGCTATCCCCTACCCAGGTTCTTGAAATCTGAGCAGTGTTGCAGGAATTTGGGGGCATGTTCACTGGGAAACCAGACTGCACCCATCTGGTGCAGCACCAGGTGGATACAGGACCCCAATGGCCTATTAGGCAGGCCCCTTATAGGGTGCCTGAGAGAGTCAAACAGACTCTGAGGGAGGAGGTACAGGAGATGTTGGAACTAGGGGTGATTCAAGAGTCCAACAGTCCCTGGGCCTCGCCAGTGGTGTTGATGCCAAAGAAGGATGGCAGCACCAGGTTCTGTGTGGATTACAGGAAAGTAAATAGTCACACAGAGTCAGATGGCTTACCCCATGCCTAGGACAGATGAGGCCCTAGAGCAGCTGGGTGGGGCTAAGTATCTTACAACCATTGATCTTACCAAGGATTACTGGTAGCTGCCCTTGACTCCCAGTACTAGAGAGAAGTCAGCCTTTGTGACTCCTTGTGGCTTGTACAAGTTCACAAAGATGTCCTTTGGGATGAAGAATGCCCCAGCGACTTTCCAGAGGCTGGTGGATAATATCCTAGCAGGAGCAGGAGGGTTTGACCTTGCTTACCTAGATAATATTGCCATCTACAGTCATTCCTGGCCAGAGTGCCTTCAGCATGTCAGGGAGGTTCTGGGCAGACTACAGAGGGCAAGGCTGACCATTAAGCTGAGCAAATGTCAGGTGAGTATGGCAGAGGTCTCTTACCTAGGACATAGAGTGGGGAATGGTAAGATAAGGCCAGAACCTGCCAAAGTGGAAGCAATTCAGGCATGGCCTTCACCTGTTACCAAAAAGCAGGTGAGGTCATTCTTAGGGGCAGCAGGGTACTACAGAAAGTTCTTCCCTAGTTATAGTACCATAGCTGCTGCCCTCACAGACCTGACAAGGAACAACAGGCCAGGTAAGATAGTGTGGACCCCAGCATGTGAGCAGGCATTTCAGAAGCTTAAAGAAGCTTTGGGAGGACCCCCTGTGTTAGCCAGTCCAGATTACAGCAAATAATTTGTTGTGCAAGTGGATGCTTTGAACCAAGGGGTGGGGGATGTACTTAGCCAGATTTCTTCAGAGGGGGAAGAGCACCCAGTGGTTTATCTCAGTCGTAGGCTCCAACCCAGGGAGGAATGCTATGCAGCTGTAGAAAAGGATGGTCTAGCTATAGTGTGGGCATTGCAGAAACTTCAGCCTTATCTGTATGGAAGAACATTCACTGTACTGACAGATCACAACCCTCTAATATGGTTAAACAGAGCCAGTCAGCAAAATGCCAAGTTGCTAAGATAGAGCCTGGGGTTGCAAGCATATGATATGTCAGTGCAGCACAGCAGTGGGAATAGCAAAGCCAATGCAGATGGGCTCTCAAGACAGGGAAATGGGGTGAGGTGCACCCAGATGGACCTAATCCTCAAGCGTCATCTCTCAAGGGTGACTTGAAAAACTAGCTTGAGGTTTCCAGGGGGGGAGAGATGTAAAGATTGTGGAACGATGGGCGAAGGCTGCCAGCCTAGTCAAATAGAATTTAATACATAATTCTATTTTTATAAATAAATGTAAAATACAGGCTTGTGTTCTAAAATGTGAACTTCAAGATTGTTGCAACATTGCCATCTGCTGTAAGGAAAATCAAGCCAAGCATTTCAAATGTTCTTTAAATTTACAATTATCTAAAAAATGGTGCCAAAGCGTCTGGCTGAACACATTCTTTCTATTGTCTTAACTTAAGGAATAGTTGTTAGAGTATACATGTGAAATGTCTTTTATTGTGGTAGTTTCCTAAGCAGGTGTTAGCTTGCTAAATAATGCAGTTTGTTTGCCTGGTAACTCCAGACTAAGTGTCAGAATGATGTAATGTGAATACTGGGAAAATCTAAGTGTCAAAATGATGTCATTTGGAAGGGCCTTAGCAGAGCTGTTTGTTAGTGTTTTAAAAACTATTGTTGATAAAGAGACTAGAAGCATTTGTCTTGGACCATCAACCCAGCACTGCTTATGCTCTATGTGTCTATAAGTAGGATTATAGCACTGTGTTTTCTCTTAAGAATAGCTAAAGATTAGAAAGCTAGATTAAGTGTTTTTCTTTGACATCAGACCTATCCTACTGTATTATTTTAAGTTTCTGTGTGATCTCCGAACTCTTAGATATCTTTGTGGTGTAGTAGTATTGTCTTGTGTTTTAATTATTTATTATTACATATTTTAAAAACCTTTACCTGTGGCTGGTTTGTGTAGAGATAAGCTCTGGAGTACATTGCATATTTATAGGGGTTATCGTAATAGGCCACTCTAATAAGCCTTAGACTGAATAGTCACATTACCAATTGGATAATAATATTGCACAGTAATAATTGGACACCCTTTCAAGGGCTTTTGGGTAGCTGATAATTATTAAGCTGGTGATGGCAGGAATTACTGCCGTATAGTCTGGGTAAAGGGGCACAGCTAGAGAATCTGTGTCAGCCTTTCCCAGGAGTGTCTGTGAAGTTGTATAAATACTTATCTCAAAGTGTGTCAGCTACCTGGGCAGGGACACAAAGCACTGGTTGGACAGAGAGGGTACTGGAGGTTAGCTTGCCATCTAGGCTGAGATCTGGAGCCTATATCTGTGCCAGTAGGGAGTCTTATTGGGGACCTGAAGAGCAAGGGAGCAACCAGCCCCAGACTGACTGTGATCTATGTGTGCACTTAAGGGGAATTGTACTTTACTGTGAGTATTTGTTATCCTTTCCTCTTCTAGGAGACTACTTCCCTGGTGTTAGTGGTGAGGTTTGAGGCTCCTTTGATTGCTGGGCCAGGGCACGGTCGTCACTGTCTTTTTACAGGAAACACATTTATTGAAAAAAAGACTTGGATGGACTAACGTGTAAAGATTTTTCAATACTTGTAGATTTGCATTGCAGTACTTAAAGGAGAGGAACTGTAATACTCTGGAAAAAATCACTGACTATACTTAAAGTACTTGATTTCTTCAGTGATAAAAGTGGTATGATGGTTCTGGTGGTACCTAAGATTGATAAGATATACACATTTGTTAATATTTATTGGTTACCTGGAATTGGATCTAAAGTAGTAAAAAATATATAGATACTGTAGCCCTACATGCAAAAGGTGAAATCTTGTTGGCAGGTGACTTGAATTACGTATTCGCTGAGAAAGATACAGTTAAAGATAAGAAACCCAAACTTACAGCTGGTGCTAAACAACTAAATAATGTTATCAATATAATAAATCTATGAGATATTCAAGAACTAAATCTGGCAAATTCATTAAATTATACTCATTATTCATATAGATTTGGCACTCAAACAAATATTGATGAAGTTTTTACATCCAGTGGATTATATTCGAAAGTGCAGGAAGTATCCGTAACATCTTATCCTCTTTCTGACCATAATGCCATTACTTTTGAGCTTTATGTAAAACCTTATGATGTGATATTTTGGCAAAGAATACTGGCATACATAGTTAAAATTAAAGGATTTAGAGAATGGTTATTAAATGAATTAAAATTTTTTATAGACATAAATAGTAATGGTGAAGTAACAGATGTTATATTGTTGGACACACTAAAAGCTTACATATATGGTAAGATCAAAAATCGGTATTTGTCTAAAAGAAAGAATGGGATAAATAATTAAATATACTGCAGACTAAAATTGATGGTTTAAAACTAAAATCAAAACCTTCAATGAAAGATATTAATCAGGAATTAAAAACATTAAATCAAAAATACTTAGAAATACTAAACCATAAAGTAGCACTAGACATGGAGAGGCTTAAACTACAAACCTATACTGTAAATCCTTAGAATTTGCACAGATTAACAATCGGATTGAAAACTTTAAAGAATGCTAATCATATTAAAAAAAACACATGTCAAAAAGACAGTAAACTTTAAAAAAATAACAGACTTAAAGATATTTTATAAGCATTTAGGAATTATTATGAAGGAATTAATATCAGAAATTGAATTTTAGATGATCATGTTATGATGGATTTCTAAAGGTAAATATAAAACAAAGTGACAAAGGAACAAAATGATAGATTAGATAAACCACTTACATTTAGAGAATTAAAAGAACAAATACAAAGTTTAAAAAATAGCAAAGCTCCTGGTTTAGATGGATTACTCCCAGAAATATATAACATCCCAGATAATATCTTAAAAATATTAATAAATGCATTTGACAAAGTCAGGAGCTTGTTAAATATTTCACCATCATGGAAATTCTCATTAGTTTCACCCATTCTAAAACAAGATAAGGATCCCAAATTATGTACATCTTATCATCCCATTACCTTGTTAAATGTAGATTATAAAATCTTAATGGCTATTTTGGCAAAAAGACTAAATAATATAATACCAAATGTAATTGATAAAGATCAAAACTGATTTCATTTCAGGAAGAAGGGTGCAAGACAACCTTATTAGGCTGTTGTCTTTGATAGATATAATGGATAAAGAAAGAAAATACTTTTCAGTATTAAATCTGGATATTGATAAGGCCTTCAGTTTAATTGGATATATTTAGAAAAAGTACATAAAGCTTATAATTTTTCTCCAAAATTTACTGAAATTATATAATAACACCTTCTCTTATGTTAAAATTGGCTGCTACATCTTAGGTTCTTTTAAAACGTTAATAGGAACAGAGCAAGGTTGCCCATTATCTCCTTTGTTATTTGCCTTAACAATTGAACCCTTTGCTATGTCTATCAAAGACAACAATGAAATAAAGGGTTTTAATGTTAACAGCAATTATGACTCCAAAATGATGTCTTGTTAACTACTAATAATATTGAATATTCAATTAAAAACATTATTAAATCGATAGCGAACTTTGAAAACGCTTCTGGACTAAAATTCAATCACAGCAAAAGAGAAACAATATTAATAAACAAGAAAGCAACCTGTTTGTTAAAAAGTTATCAAAAATTTAATTGGGAAATTAAATTAAATACCTAGGAATAAATATCAAAACAAGGAATAAATATCAAAACAAGATAGGAGTCATCATCATTAAATTATAAAAATCTAGCTAATAGTTTATCAAACTTAACTGGAACAAGGTATTTTTCACAATGGAAGATAAACATTTATTAATTAAAATGATAATATTACCAGATATATTATATCTTGCCCAATCATTAATTCTACCACCAACCAAAAAGTTATCAAAAGGCTAAATTCCATACTATTAAAGTTTTATGGCATCCTAAGAATCCAAGGATATGTTATGATTGGCATATTAAAAGCTGGGAGGAAAATGGTATAGAGTTTTCGGATATTGATCTTTATATCAAATCTGACATTAAATACTGTGATTCTTTAGCTAAACTCAACATATAGTTCAAACTGGAAGTCATTACATGAAGCAGTTTTAACTTCAAGCACTTCATTTATAGCAAATCATAAAGTTCCATCTAATGTTAGTATAGCATATTGTTTTTTAAAAGACTACTGTTTATATGATAAAAATACTAATGTTTATACATTTGGTATTAATGGGTCCCTATTATTTTAGCGAACGCAATGAATTACGAATGCTGTTTAGTCAAACGTCATTATGTGAAATGGCAAAATACCGAAAGCACAGAACAACAATTTTTTTCCTAGGGAAAAGAAAATCAGTGGGCCGTTTCCAGGACTTTGCCATTTCCTCCACTGTGGTGCGATCTCAGAGTTGGTATATTTAAGTAGGGGGTGTGGGGGGCTAAGCCCCCCATTTTATTATGTGTTTTGATTTTTTCTTTCTTTTTTTTTTTTTTTTGCAATGGATCAGACATTTTTTTTTTCCCTGGGGAAAAAAAATTACTGATCTGTGTATTCGACATTTTGGGTTTTTGGGGATTGTTGGTTATTTTATATAGTATTCGCAATTCAGTGCGTTCGCTTATATAATATAGACCCAGTATTAATCATATATTAAATGCATTTAAAACAGCAGTGAATAATAATTATTTAACCATGTAATTGCTACTACTGATGTTTCTTATAGCTTATACTAATATGTAGCTGTTTGGAATCCTTTAACTCACATAAAATAACTCACATAAAATAACTAATCTAGGACAAAATAATCTTCAATTTTGGTCTAAATTTTTAGATGGAAACAAGATAAACACTATAGATAGACTATTTACAAGATATAATACAGATAAAAGTAATTGGTTAGAAATACAATCGTTCAGAGAATTTCTGTGTAACAATTTACAAATGTCGCTAGGTATGAGCTCTAAATCCATGCCAAAAATATTAGAATTATTCTTTCAAATTAATAATAATAATAATAATAATAATAATAATACACTTAAAACAGATCACATTTGTCAATGATCTATAAGATATTAAGATCTGAAATGGTAAATTTAGATGTGTCTTGTTCGGACTGTTCTACAAAATAAATAAGAAAACATTTTCAGAGACTGATAAAAGGTTGTACTTAATCTGTCAGAAACTCCACATCATCTTATTGGCAAATATTTACATGGAAGTTTCTTAACAGGAGTTTTTTTAACACCACAGATAATAGCCATTTTTTTACAAACAAGAAAATCTAAGGTGTTGGAGATGTGTTAATAGTTTGAATGCCAGTTGGCAACATTTGATTTTAAAATGACAAATGGTGGCTCCATTCTGGAAAGAATTTGATAACTTTGCTAAAACATTACGGTCAGACAAAGATTACAGACTCCTTAATTTTATTCAGTGCTACAATTCCAGACCATACCCCAGTTTCTCAAGTGCCTCTTTTATGGCCTATCTTAGCTATTGCCACAGAGATTTTTACAATTAATTGGAAAAATAAGAACATCCTCTCTTTTTCAGAATTTATTTATTTAGCAAAGATTGTATGTAATAAAGACTTACACACTTTATACAATAACACTACAAATATTACTGATAAGAAATTATGTTGGCTAAAAATGATCTTTTAGAAAAGTATTACTGTTGATAACTGTGAATATTTGTTATGGACTTTGTATATAATTTTGTTAGTTTATCTGGGGGTTGAATTTATTATTATTTTTCTTGTCTATGAAAATCTAATAAAAAAAAAATAATAAAAAAAGAACATTGGTCTTAAAATGTAGGAAATAATGAGCATAACTATGTAGTAGGTGCAGGTGTGCCAGTCATTTGCGTACATCTTCAGATGTGCATTTGAGTGGGCTGCACTTGAATGCAATAGGGGACTGTGAGCCGTTACTAACCTCCATGTTTCCAGGTCCAAAGGAGGCACCCTCTGCATACTACCCAACTTCTCTATGAACCCCAACCTTCATGTTTTAGTAATTTTGAGATGTCATCCTTTATTTTGTTCAAATGTTTTAGATTCAGAAATTTTAAATTACGTATTTAGGTGTAGAGCGTATATATATATATATATATATATATATATATATATATATATATGTGTGTGTGTGTGTGTGTGTGTGTATTATACACACACACACACATATATATATATATATATATATATATATATATATATATATATATATATTACAATAAGCATCAACTAAGCTTTATCCATTGAAAATGCAGCTGTGAATGTGAACTATATGCTGTAATTTTCTTATTACTCACATTTGCTGTTATATCAGTTGTGCATTATGTTTGTTCAAGATCAGAATGGCATTCTGTTTTCTTGCATTTTTGATTGCACTTAAAATATACTGCTGTTACTTTATTAAATTTATTTTCTTGATTACATGTGTGTGTTTAATTATTTTTACTTTAACTACATGCCTAATTGTATTGGAAGTATATGATTTCATTAAGACCAGTATGCATCCCTGAAATAATCACTGGTTGTTTTGCAAGCATCTGCTATTGACAATGTTGCAGTTTCCCTGAAATGCATTAATCCAGTAGTTGATTAGATTTTAGTTGGAGGCCTTAAAATGTTTGGCTTTGCTTTCTGGGAAAATAATTGAGATATGGTCCACTCAAAATTGTCCTGTGAGTAAATTTGGTGATAATACCTAATTACTTGGGCATGGTTGATCTTATATGAGCAGCACTAAATTGCCTTAAAGAGTTTTGAATGTGATCTGCTGACCAAAAATATATTCAGTTTTACTTGACATACTAACTTCTCTTGACAGCTTAAAAAGTGAGATTGACTAGGATCCACAGTCTGTATTTTGTTAATTCGTGAACTTGTATATGTGAGCAATTGTAGCTCTATGGTTCAGAGCAGAACAAGGTTTTATGGGAGTACAGTAAAACGTAAAACTTGTGTAAACAGTGTAGCAACAGTATGTTTGACAGCTAGGACTTGCTAGTTGAAGAAGCATTGCATTAGACAGCATGGCATATTTACTGGTGTCCAGTAATACAGTCACTGATAGTCTGCAAGCAAAGTGTAAGTGGCAGTCTTCATAGAGTCCTTTCAGAATTCACTGCAAGCATACTCACAAGCATTTCACCTAGCAGTCTATGTGCTTTGTGTTGTTACATAGGGTATGGTCTTTGTTATTGCAGGTGATCTCATTTAACTACAGTTTCATCACATTTGCCACTTTCTCCAGAAATTATTTGATGCCCTGGAAGTCTATATTAGCTGCCTGCCCAAGGCTGAGTTTGGGGGGGCATGCAAACATGTTAGGGAAGAACTATATCAGATATGATCTATAGGGGCACACTTCACCAAGTTTGATCTCAGTGAGATTGCTCCCACTATTTACGATCAAATCTATTAACTGAGTGCATCCTGAATCAGCTGTAATATTTTCAGGAGTATTAGAAAATTTCTGTAAAACATAATTAGTTTTTTGTGTAACTGTAAAAGGGATGTGCAAAACTAACTGTAGATAAAGCCAGCTTTTGTAAACTACAAATTTTATCTTTCATAGTTATGATTCTGATAATCGATATTTTAACCTTTGACTTTTCTTGATAAAGAAAATAGTAGTGGAGAAGTTTATATTTACCATGGAAAGTGATCTTATATGTGCCATGAAAGGTGATCTTGTGCTGTGATCCAGTATCCAATCTCCACTGCTTTGCTGTCTGTCCCTACACCTACATGCATGCATTCTCTGAAGTGGTATTTGTTATCATATAAAATAAGGGGAACCATTTTGTTGTCTTATTTGTCCGTTAATATTCACTGATGTTATCCACTGTGTCTTTCTACAAATGCATGCAATTAGTTGGCTATTCTCCAGATAATTCTGCTGTTTCTAGTACACACACACACACCCTTCCTATGTAGGAAGAATATAAAATTAGTCTGTAAAGTCACAGCTTACTAATACTTAACTGTTATAGCAGTCTGTTGTAAAGTCACAGTAAACGAATAGCAGTGCACAATTTGTACAACAAAACAAAATAAAAGAAACAACAGAGTTGACTTATATGCTTAGATAGTGTTACACACTGCTATTCAGAATGCAGCAGTGTTTCTAATAATACCATGCTATTAGAATAACAGCAAAGTTTTCATGTGAAATATGATATCCTCTTCTTTGCCTGGTTTTATCAAACAGCACGCATTTGTAGTAATGTGAAAAATTACATTAATACAGGAAGATGTATTGTTTGCCACTCACAGTACTTAGGTAACAACATTTTGAATGCACTTGAAAGATTGCTGTCTAAATTTCTACCTGCAAGCTGCCCCATATATTTTCTTTCATTTTACTGGCCAAATATCTTTAAACACTATTGCTGCAGTTCACCTCAAGTGTAATCTAGCATTCATTGCAATTTCTTGTTTTTAAAGTTAAATTAATACATTAGCAATTAAAGTGCTAGTCTTCAAGTTATCAGTAGCAACTAAAACTTCATGTAAAACGAACTTCATCCTTATTCCGGTATTCAAGCTCAACTTGGATCTGTGGATGGGAAAAAGAAAGGACTGCCCCCTGTATTACTAATGGACAACTGCAATTCCTAAATGCTTTATCTCATACATGGGTCCCACCAAATTATCTATGGTAGTATCCCAGATATTCTCACTAGGAGTAATATATAATTATCAACCATGGGATGGATAAGGCCAGTCTAACACCAAATGGGAGTGGTTAATTCAAGAACCAAAAGAGAAACTGACAAGGCTTAAAGTGGCCCTGGGCACCTAATCTAGTGCTTATTATTTACTGAAGTGCTTGTCTTCAGTTTGGCATTTAGACAAAGTTTACTGTTAAGTCCTTCATATGTTTGCTGTATTTCTTTCCATCATATCTGATCATCTTTGAACAATTGCATTTTGAAATGTTTGTTGTTGTTTACCTCTTATTTTCATGGATTTCAGAATACATTCTGTTGTGTCTGTACTGTTTTGGAGCCACGCAGAAATATGAAAATGTGAGGTGCCATTGATTGGCACTCCAGATTGCAGTCACAAAATAGTGAGCCACGGCATGTGTACTTAAGAACAGATTGTTATTTTGGAGCGAGATTTTCTCTTTTTCCATGGTATAGTGATCTCAGAATTGGTATTTATAAGTGGGGAGTTTATTGGGCTTTAAAATTGTAGTAAGTTTTCATTTTTGCTGTTTCATTCACACTTTACACTTTAGAATGTCAGTTGTTCGTAGCTCATTTTTCTGTAGTGGAGCTATACTGTGTATGTTTCTCTATCATAGCTGATGATCATTGAAAAGTTACTCTTTGCACAGTGAAACACTGTTTTGTGACACCTATTAGCAAGGATTTAGGAAGATTAAATTATGTTGCAGCAGTCTGAAAAGTTGTAAGTCGAAAGAGGAAAAATCTCTGTAGAAGTGTTTCAGATCTGCAACCATAGTTTTCAGGGGGGCTTCCACAATTCTCTCTCTGTCTCTCACACACACACACACACACACACACACACACACACACACACACACACACACACACACACACACACAAACACACACCCTACCTTTTGCACTGTTTGTGCTTGTCACTGTTTTGTTGATTATTCTCTTGTTGACTGCTATTTTTTCAGTGAGTATTATTATTTTGTTGCCCAGGCTTGCATCTATTCAAGTTACCAACCTTCCACTGTCCTTCTCTGACTTCATATCCAGAGTTCCAGGAATTTAAGTTGATATTGTGAGAAGATGATGCTTTGACATCTTCACTATGTTGGTGATCTCCATTTTTCACCTAAAACCAGGCAGCCTGCAGTCAGTGCAGTACTTCTGACACAGTCTCTCGTAATTTTAATTGTGTACCACATCTGTATTTGTAAACTGCGGTGGTGGTGCTGCGGTAGCGTTGCCGCCTCACAGCAAGATGTTGTCCTGTTCGATTATCAACTAGAACGTCTTCTGTGTGGAGACATGCGTGAATGGGCGTACCTTCGTTGAAGGTTGTGCGTCAGGGCTGGCGACTCGGCATATAAAAATCTACTGCCAATCATTAGCTGACCGGAGTTCCGCTGTGGCGGCCCCTAACCAGGAAAAGCCGAAAGACACAAACAAACAAACCACATCTGTATTTGTAGATGACCTGAACAGTTAGATGCAATCCCCTTTTCCGAATTAGTGAAGAGATTAATTATCTCTGAGTTAGATGCCCTTCTTTTTCTGGAATCTCCCTTTACTTTCAAAACTGCTTTGCTGTTCTGTGTTTTGTCTAGTGATTGTGCAGTTATCACTGTAAGGTTTTAAGTTCTATGACTTCACGTTATCTTGCCATGTCATATGTGGAACATTCGATTTTCTGTGTGGAGATTGGGTATGTTGTGTTCACATGCAATATACAACTGTCCTGCAGTGCATGTTGCTTGCCCATATTAAATTCCAATCTCAAAAGGCTATAAGCTTTAATAAGAGACCTGGATATTATAAAGAATGATCAAATGTTTTTGACTACAGTATGGTTCAGACATTAGCAAGCATTGCTTCTCTTTGCAGAAGTGACTTTGTCAGAAGCATTACTGATTTCATATGTGCAGTGAATAGTATATGCTTTTACATATGTATTTTTTTGCACCTTTCTATCTTTTAGATGAGGATGTGGAGGAACTGGAGAGCTCCAGCAGTGATGAGAGTATGGAAGGGCTAAGAAGAAGGCAAGTTGTGGAGAGGAATTCTGTACAAACTGCAGATACCATTGAGAAGGGAGAAACTGAGTCTGGTGACAGCGGCATAGAGATTACTTTAAACAAATGCATCATAGCAGCTATTCTTCTAGCTTTTGTTGGACTTTCTTTGTTCTCTGGTAAGCATTTACATCATTGATAGGAAGTAATGTCAAATAAGAGAGTCACATTGTTTAAAAGTTCAGAACCCCTGTTGTAGTCTGCAGCATGATGTTTGTGTAATTATTTTAGCAAAGAATATTTAGTAGTACACACTGATTATTTTACTTTGTACAAGGAAGGGTATATAAATATTACTGCCTGTCACTGCATAGTTTTGCCTTGCCAATAAATGCATATTGTTCACAGATTTATCGGACAGTTTCTGTTTCCTGTAGATTTAATCCATGACATTGTTTTTATACAGAATGTAAGGGTTTACTTTGAAGGCCATACACATTAGAGTAACACTAATAGAACTTGTTCCCATTCCTGTCTTGCAGGTTCTTCAGATTGCTCAATAAAGCCCATATTTGGGGAAGCCATGCCCATTTTGACCCCAGTCCATATTCCCACACGTAAGTTGCAGGACGTGTGCTCCCTTTAGGTCTCCAGTTCTGTTCTGCTTGCCTGCATTGTTTGTTTCTGCTTATATTTAATCTTAAATGTATTTGATGAGCAAGAAATGAAAGCAAAGTAAGTGCCTGAACTGTCATCAGATCAATGTTCTCAGTTCTCACAGGCATTGTGTCTGTGTTGCATGGGGCTGGAGCTTGAGATCCATTCTTGTCTTCCTTCTCATTGTGCTTCAGGCTAACTGACAGAGGCCACAGGTGGGACGAGCTTGAGGCCTGTTAATCTTGTTCCCTATGTTATAGAGTGCAAGCATAGGCTGGAGGGCTGTACTAAAGATGCCAATTATGAGATGCACAAGCCTAGAGTAAGGGGTCCAGAGACCACACCAGTGATCTCTAAGTTGGGTTTGTCTTGTATATCAGCTGTAGTCACAGCCCCATAACCCTGTGTTGCCTCATACTTGTTTAGCCAAATTCTAGCATGTTGTAGCACTTTACCCAGATTACTTTATAAAAGTGGATAGATCTGTATTGGACCAATAATTTAGGACTCACTAACTCAATATGAGTGAATGTTTATATATATAATATATATATATGTATGTATATGTGTATATACATATATATGATGTGTGTGTGTGTGTGTGTGTGTGTGTGTGTGTGTGTGTGTGTGTATATATATATATATATATATATATATATATATATATATGTATATATATGTGTGTGTGTCATATATATATATATATATATATATATATTTATATATATATATATATATATATATATATGTATTTATATATATATATATATGTATTTATATATGTATTTATATACACAGTGGATGTAAAAAGAGTACACACCCCTGTTAAAATGCCAGGTTTTGTTTTATAAAAAAATGAGACCACAGTAAATCATTTCAAAACTTTTCCCACCTTTAATGTAACTTATAACCTGTACAATTCAATTGAAAAACAACAAATCTGTTTGGGGTAAAATATAAAAAATGTACCATAAGCTGGTTGCAAAAATGTGCGCACCCTTAAACTAATACTTTGCTGAAGCACCTTTTGATTTAATTACAGCATTCAGTCTTCTTGGGTAGGAGTCTGTCAACATGGCACATCTTGGCAATATTTGCCCACTCTTATAGGTTCATAGCTTGGTACTAGGCTATCGGCCCTAGGGCCTATACAAGCCTAGCCATAACAATTCCCTGGCTATTTCCTCCCACAATATTTACTTCCCTGAACCCCTGTCCCCGTGATCCCCTCCTTGCAAAAGTGCTCGAAATCTGTCAGACTACGAGGACATCTCTTGTGCACAGCTCTCTTCAGGTCACCACACAGCTTTTCTACTGGATTTAGGTCTGGGCTCTGGCTGGGCCATTCCAAAACTTTAATTTTCTTCTGGTGAAGCCATTCTTTTGTTGATCTGGATGTATGCTTGGGGTCATTGTCATGTTTAAATGTGAAATTCCTCTTCATCTTCAGCTTTCTTGCAGACACCTGAAGGTTTTGGGGCAAAAGTGACTGGTATTTGGAACCGTTCCTAATTCCCTCCACCTTGACTAAAGCCCCAGTTCCAGCTGAAGAAAAGCAACCCCAAAGCATGATACTGCCACCACCACGCTTCACCATGGGGATGGTGTTCTTTTGGTGTTGTGAAGTGTTGTTTTTGTGCTAAATGTTCCTTTTGGAATTGTGGCCAAAAAGTTCAACTTGATCTCATCAGACCATAACACATTCCCACATGCATTTTGGAGACTTGATATATTGTTTTGCAAATTTTAGCCGGGCCTGGATGTTTTTCTGTGTAAGAAAAGACTTCCGTCATGCAACCCTTACCACATAGGCCAGACGTACAGAATATGGGAGATTGTTGTCACATGTAGTACACAACCAGTACTTGCCAGAAATTCCTGCAGCTCATTCATTGTTGCTGTACCTCTCTTGGCAGCCTCCCTGACCAGTTTTTGTCTTGTCTTTTCATCAATTTTGGAGGGATGTCCAGTTCTTTGCAACATCACTGTTGTCCCATATTTTCTCCACTTTTTGATGACTGTCTTCACTGTGTTCCATGGTATATCCAATAGTGTGGACATTTTTTTATACCCTTCTCCTGACTGATAACTTTCAACAATGCTTTGTTAGCTCTCTGTGAATCATGGCTTTTGCTGTAGCAGTCAACTGAGTAAATGTCAGGAAAATCCTGCTAGGACAGCTGAACTTGATTTGGGGTTAATCAGAATCTCTTTAATTGATGGCAGGTGTGTACCCAAGAAGGCTGAATGCTGTAATTAAATCAAAAGGTGCTTCAACAAAGTATTAGTTTAAGGATGTGCACACTTATGCAACCAGCTTATTGTACATTTTTTACTTTTTCCCCTAACATATTTATTTGTTTTTCAATTGAATTGTATAGGTTATAGGTCACATTAAATGTGGGAAAGGTTTTGAAATGATTTATTGTGGTCTCATTTTTATATCACAAAACCTGGCATTTTAACAGGGATGTGTACACTTTTTGTATCTGATATATATATATATATATATACATATATATATATATATATATATATATATATATATATATATACACACACATATATATACACACACACACACACACACACACACACACACACACACACACACACACACACACACACGAGTTTGACAGTCTTTTGAAGTATCAAAACTTCAGATGCTTGTCATAGCACTAAAACTGTTTGAAACGCAAAGATCCATATACTCCATATACACTTCAGATTGAATCACACAGATTTCTATATATATATATATATATATATATATATATATATATATATATATATATATATGAGTCTACTTCGCAAGAACGAAAGACCACAACACCGAAACCCACATCACCGAGACCAGAAGGACGAAACCTCGGAACACAGAAAAGCGCTAAATTCAAAATCCCGATATTACGGGATTTTGATTTAGCGTTTTGGTGTTCCGATGTAGGTAAGTATGTATGTGTAAGTGTATTTGTGAGGGATATTGCTTTGTGTAAGTGTGTGTTGTAACTGTGGTGTGTGTGTGTGTGTGTGTGTGTGTGTGTGTGTGTGTGTGTGTGTGTGTGTGTGAAGGACTAATGTGTGGGTGTGAGTTTGCCTTGTGTGTCTGTGCGATCTCGGAGTTAGAATATTAAAGTAGGGGGTGTGGGGGGTGCAAGGGGGCTTGCCCCCCTGCTTATCTCTAATGTAGGGTTGTGTGTTAGGTAGTTTGGGAAGTTGTGTGTATGTGTTTGTGTGTGTTTTGCAGTTACGCGGTTTTCGGTGTTTCGTGATTCTGGTCATGGTGTTGTGGGTTTCGGTGTTGTGGTGTTTCGTTCTTATGAAGTCGACCATATATATATATATATATATATATATATATATATATATATATATATATATATATATATATATATGTGTGTATTTTTAGTTTTTTTTAACGAGGCAAGTCCCTGTGCTAATTATATATATATATATATATATATATCAACTCCAAGATTGCACTACTGAGGGGAATGGGTATATTTCCCTATCCCCACTGTATCGTTATATCACACATAAAAAGCCTTTATATCAGTTTGTCAATCAACAAATGTGCTCCTGTACTCAAACCACCTCTTCCATTTCTTATCAAACCAGTCTGATCCTGTCTTTCTCTTTACCAAGTCCTCCTGGTTGGCCATGTGTTGAATTAATCAGTGTACTCTTCCCTCTGTAGGAAGTCCACTGATTTCCACCTTTTAGCAGTAGTATTTTTGCTGTCAACATTATGGAGCGCAATAAATCCCTGTCGATTCATGACCAGCCAGCCTCCATCTGGGATCCCTTGGAAATATGTCATCACTGAAGCTGTAGATTTTGTCACGTAGCAGTGTACCAAATTTGGACATTTCCAAAATAAATGAAGCCAGCCATAGAGTCTTCTGACTGACGCATCAACAGCTATCCGAGACCAAATGTATGTCTTACTTAATCTACTGAGGGTATAAAAGTATTTATGGAAACACTTCCATGCAAATATTTGGGTTTTCTGGACCTTAAAGACTTTTGTCACTCTGCATATCTCCATTGAAATAACAGTATCCCAGTTTTTAATAATTTGTCACAATTACTTATCATTGGATCAAGCCTGGCCTTTTGTCTCATCTAATAGGATGTACAATCTAGACAGTAATCCATTGTTTGTAAAGCTGCCTTGTTCCACTTCTCTTATATAGCCTTCCAAGGGGACTCATGTTTAAGGTATTTCTTTATTTCTTGTAACATAGATATTCTTCGGTCCTGCATGCACAGTATAATTTTCTACTTTAGTTACAGATTTATCCTTGAATCTTTTCCATTTAAAAATGTATTGCACTTCTTCTAGGTTAGCCAGTCTGATTTTTCTAGTCCATTTCACCATAGCTTACCCACTCTTTCTCTCTCTAATCTTCACGTCTACAGGAGCATGCCAAATTCTAATACAATAATATTTCCCTTCCTTCACAAACTGATTGTGAACCTCCTGAATTTGGGACAACAGGTCACCTGATGATCATCTCTCTCTCTCAACCACAAATAGATTCTGATTCTTTTTTGTTAATATTTGTTGAGCCATGTCAACCCTCCTTGGGCTGTCCATATGAGAAATAATTTCAGTATTATTTCTCTCCAATAATTTTTAAGATCTGGGATCCCTAAATCCCTTAACATCTTCACCAGCTCTAAACTCTCACATGATACTCTTTGTTTCTCCTGATTTCATATAAAAGTTCTAATTCTGTTGCCCATATCCCCCAAAATGCTATGCCTGGGACCGCTGTATTGCCTGACAACAGTATAGGAATAAAGAGAAGATGATCATCTGCAGAGCATGGACTCTGATCTGTTTATTTTAATTCTTATTTATGATCCTCTTTATACATTTTGTATCAATGTGTTAAACTTGTCTAGGAACTTCATTATCTTTAATAATAGGAATAAACAATCTCACATCACTGTATTGAAAGCCCTTTAAGCATCCATGCTCATTATTAAAAGAGGTTCTCATGTGTCTTCTGCTTGCATCATTAACAACATTTTAAAGTATTATTCTATGTTTGCCTCCCTCTCACAGTCATGTTGTTTATGTTTCATTTGGGGTATATATTCAGCTATTCTTTCTGCTAAGAGAACCATCAATATTTTGTAATCCTTTCTCTTTTTTTAAACAGGAAACATCTTTATTAAGTTACTTATGACATAGGCAACCATACATTTGTATAAATGAAAACCAAACCATATCGACATAATTTTAGTTGCAAACATCATGCTTCACTTATAATCTGCCCAGTCTCTGCCAGTCAAGGATTATATAGCTCACTGAAATCCTGCCTTCTCTTAAATCTAATTCCTCGTCTGAATATATTGTTGCCGCAATTTCTATTTTTTCTATGTAATTTGCTCCTACATTTTTTCTGAAGATCCCATTTCCTGTTGTTTTATCTTTACTATATTCACTACTTCAAGTACAGTTGGCTTAGACTTTGATTTCAATTTCCTTGTAATTGCTTTTTTGGCAGCCACCTTAGTTAGACTCAGCAAGGCCTTACTATGTCTAGGCAATTCCGATTTTATTGATAGCTCAAAAAATAATTTCCTTAGTCATACCAGTTTGCTCAGTATTTGGTAATCTTGATTCAAAACTAAAACTGGTCAATATGAATTTACCAATGCAGGATATTTGCTTTATTTCAAGATGGCTGAGATAACTGTACCTTTCCAGGACTGGTTACCTTCTATTTTGTTAAAATTTGGTTAATCACCTTGTCCATTCTTTGCAGCATTGTCTCACCTCCTAACTTATGCATATGTACTGGGATGCCATCTTAACTTGGTAAATGTCTGACAATTTTGTTATCGCTCTCTCTTCCCTGAAGTTCACCATGTCCCTCTCTTGGATTCCGTCAGCACTTTCTTCTCTGTATAATTTCTTGTAGTATCATACAAAACAGTCTAAATTTCCCCAGGGTCTTCCATCATTTTAGCCATGTTCTGCTCTCTTAGTTTAAATACCTACTATTCATAGGTTCATACTAGGCTATCTGCCCTGGGGCATTTATAAGCCTAGCCCGATTGTGTTTGGCTTACGCCACCCCTTGATTTGAGTATACTGTGCCCTTTTTAAAGGTTAGTTTACTGTGCCTCTGTCTAATAGTGACATGGAAGTAATCCCCGGGACAAACCTACGATCCCCCATCCATTCATCAAGATTCTTCTTGAAGAGAGTCAGTGAGGTGCTCTGCCTGACATGAATTGGAATTCTATTCCAGAGCGAAGGGAGCCTCTGGGTTATGAATTTGTCCCTCCAGCATGTTCTATTTATTTCTGTGCTGAGGTTCAAGTCCCTCGAACGCATGGCTCTAAGGGATTTAGATTTACTGAGGTGGAGCATGTCCATTAATTCTGGGTTGGACATAGCTTTATATGTCAGGCATAGATCGCCTCGAAGTAGGCGGTATGCAACTGAGTAGAGCTGGAGTTTTTTTAACCGAGCAGCATATGGCATTTGTTAGTCCCTTGATCCTCCTGGTGAGGTACTTTTGGGGTCTTTCTAATTGCTGCAGGTGTCGGGTAAGGTACATCCCAAAGGGGGTATTGTATTCTATGATGGGCCTGATGAGGGATGAATAAAGGGGCAAGATTACCTCTCTTGATCTAGATGTGAATCCTTTCATGATGAGGTGGGCTATGTAGAAGGTCTTTCTAACCACTTTGGCAATGTGGTTGTCAAAGGAGAGATTGCTATCAACTTGGGTCTCCAGATCCCTAATTACTTTCTCTGTACTTAATGGGTTACCACCTATGTGGTAATTTGTGGGCACATTGTTTTTGCCAAAGGGTATGACTATACACTTTTTGGCATTTAGCTTTAGACCATGGCTCTGGCACCAGTTATCCGTCTCTGCGAGACCTTTTTGAAGGATGTTTGTGTCAGCTGGAGAGTCGATTATGGCGCCCAGTTTGCAGTCATCTGCGAACTTGGTGAGCCATAGTCCTCCCATGTTGGCCTGTACCTCAGAAAAGTAAATACCGAACAAGAGTGGTCCCAGGACAGAACCTTGTGGGACACCACTTGTGACCGGTTTCGAGTCTGACATGGCTCCAGCAACTCTGACTCCTGGGTTCTGTCTTTGAGCCAGTTTGCGACCCATCTTGTGACATAGGGGTTTATATTTAGGCTGGATAGCTTATCTATGATGCCCGAGTGGGGTATTGTGTCAAATGCCTTTGCGAGGTCCAGATAGGCTGTGTGGACTACCTTCCCTTCATCTATGGCCTTGGTGACTGTTTCGAAGAAGTCGACCAATTTCAAAAGGCAGGATCTGCCCTTGACGAAGCCAAATTGGGTAGGATCTAGTGTCTGTAGTTCCCCAATGTCTTTGTTTATGAGTTCCATGATGATCCTCTCCATAGCCTTGCATACTAGGCTAGTCAGGCTTATGGGGCGATAGTTTCCAGGGTCCGCAGAGGCGCCACCTTTGTGGAGTGGGACCACTATTGCAGTACGCCATTCTTTGGGCACATATCCTGTAGTGAGGCTGAGATTATACAGCAGTTTTACTTGAGGGATTAGTTCTTCTTGGAGTTCATGTAGGACGCAACCCGGGACGCCATCTGGTCCCATGGAAGCAGTGTTTTTTGCTTTGGAGAGGGCGGCCTTCACCTGAGCATCAGAGATGTTTGGGAGGCTGCACTCTGCCGGGATAGATACTTGCTGTTTTTGGGGGGGGGGGGGGGTGGAGAAGTTTGCACTGAACCTATCTGCCAGGATATTGGTGAGGTCTGTGGGTTCAGTGTATTTTTTGTCGTTTAGAATCAACTCAGAACAAGTCTGGGAGTTGCATCCCAGGTTCCTAACATAACTGAAAAAAGCCTTATGATTGTCTTTAGTGTCCTGTGCAATTTTTCTCTCTAAGCTGGCCTTGAAGGATTTTATGAGGGATCAGAATTTTTTGCTAGTGCTGATCAGAGATGCCTTCCGTTTTAGGGATTTTGCTCTATCATGTAGTAGCTTCCTCCTTCTGTTGTACAGTTTATTTATGGCTGGGGTCCACCAGACTGGACGCCTGCCTTTGGATGATTGGTTCTTGATTTTGTTTGGGATAGCATGATCCATGCATTCCTGGAGATGTCCGTAAAATGCGTTTATATAGGATTCTGCAGTTTGGGCCGTAGTTTCCACTGGCCCTGGGGCCTTGAAGGATTCCACTTCAGTTTTGAGAAGTGTGAAGTTCGCTTTTGAGAAGTTTTTCACTGTGGTTTTCTGGGCTAGGGGCGAGGTCGGGATGTGGATATCCAGTGAAATTAATTTATGGTATGATCTTACCAATGAGGGATATACTTGTGGTATGGAGCATAGAGTCCCCATGTTGGTAATGATCAGGTCTAGTATGTTTTCCTCTCTTGTGGGAGTGATGACTAGTTGTTCTATAGCATTTGAGTTTATAAATTCCAGGAACCTTTGGGCTAAGGTACTGGGGCTTGAGTAATGCTCCCAGTCTATGTTTGGGTAGTTGAAGTCGCCCAATATAATGGTGTTCGGAGAGATCTTAGTGTTCTCCAATGTTTTCAGGAAAGCTGAGTGGGATTCCTGACTTTGAGAGGGTGGTCTGTAGGATGCTATAAACTGAAAAGCAGTCTTGCCCACTGTCAGTTGCACATGGATGGTCTCCGATACTTCGTGCACTGCCACTAACCTGGAGGTATGGATATCCTTGATAAATATGGAAACTCCCCCTCCTTTTGTGGTTCGGTCTGGGTTTTGGGGCCGAAAAGCATGATATGAGGTATAACCTGGTAGTGTTGGGGTGCTCTCTGGAGCCTTGAACCAGATTTCTGTCACTGCACAGATATTGATGTTCTCCATACTGAGGAGAGCTTCGAGTGCATGCATCTTGAGGTTAAGACTTTTGGCATTTAGCAGCATTACCCTTAGTTTCTTGTTCCTTGTGCTGTCTATGGAGGTGGGTTTGACTTTTGAGCCTTGCCTAAAAAAGGCACTATGAGGGTGGCAAGAGCCTTTGCCAATATCCGAAAGCCCAGGGGTGACAGGTGCAAGCCGTCCCTAGCGAAGCAACGTGGCTTGTCAAGCATGTCATCCCAGGCTGACAGACACTGAATCCCCTTTGAATGACACCAGAATTTTAGCCAATTGTTAAAATTGATAATTTTGTCTTTATACTGTGGCATCAATCTAGGTGAGGGTAATTTGTCTTTTATGTATGACTTTAGAGGATTTTTCCAAGTAGGAGCCATGTAATACTGCTCTTCAGAATTTTCTGTCAGTCTGTTTGCCCCCTGAATTGTCAGTTCTAAGCCTGGATCTCCCATTTTGATCTGTTCCTGCTGCCATTTCACCTATTGCCATTATTTGAGAGCAAAGTTTTGTACCTTTTTTCCTACTGTAAAATCTTGTAATAGGACAATTCAACTATCTTTGTCACTGTTCCGTACTCTAGTTGTGTCTTCTTCAGCCCAGTCTTCCCTCCCTGTAGTATCTCTCCCCATTAATCTATTTGTGCTAGTATAGCTAACAGGGAACCTCCAAAACCCAAGATATTTCTTATGAAGTTTTCGTGTCATCATCAGTGGGACATGGTCCAATACAACAATTTGTAAAACATGCCAGTTCTTAATCAAGTAAGCACATTTCTATTGAATATACATTCTGTCATTCATAGAGAACCTATTGTGAAGTTTAAAAAAATGTAAAGGAAGGTTCAGTGTTTGCCTATATTCTCCCAGCATCCAGCAATTCCAGAGTCCTAGTCCAATCTGCAAAGTGTCTACTAATACTGATAATAATGTCTCTTAGTGACTAAATTGTCATCTCCTCCCCACACTAAGATCCATTCTTGCCATGTATATGTCTACTTAAACAGTTCTCAAAGTTCCAACACATATTGGAATCAGGGAGGGGGAGGGTTGCAATAAAAACTCACAAAGATAAACATTTTTGTTCTATTAATAGATTTAGCACCAGGAAATGGCCCTTATCTTTCAGAATGCTTTCTGCTGACATAGTAGTTGGCTATTAACTAATACAACCATCCCACCCTTCCCAGTATTAAAGTCTGAACTTCGTGCTGCAGTGCATGATTGATATCCCAATTTCAGTAACTTTTCATACTCCCCCCCCCCCCCCCAATATGTCCCTTGTAACATTACTAGCTTGCAGGAGTCCATCCTTCTATACGTCATATTTGTTTCTGTCTTGACAGGATTATTCTTTCCATTTAACATTCCAAGTTTGTTATTTTAATTACTTTAAATCTGGTTGGTAAAGACCATTGCTCTGTATGTCATGTCTATATCAAGATTAAACCACTCTGATGCCTCCCAAAACTAATTAAGATACCGAGCCAAAGAACATAATGTATTAAATCTAAAGCGAACAGATAAATTCTAAAATCTAACGCAGATATCGTTTACAAAATTTATTATATCTAAACTATGTACGAGTATTAGTGAAGTTTTATGTTCGCAGTTATATTCAGTTGTCCTTTGTTTTTACAGGTGGCACCAGTTTTTAATAATTTGGGAGACTGGGGTGGACTGCATATCATGGGACTTTACCTATGGTGGCCTGCAAAGAAACACCATCCATAAGCTTAATCCACAGGGAAGAAACAGAAAAGAAACAGAAAAAAAATTCTTCTTAACAGCTCTGGTAATGTCCGTTTTACCAAAGACAGTTTTGTCTGTGGTCTAGTGGAGTCATTCTGCATGTTCCCTGCATTCACAAAGTTCCATTACTGCTTCCTTATGACCACTTTTGATAACTTATCTTTCTGGAGAATCTTCTGCTTAAAAACAGGAAAGTTGGTCAGATTGTTTCAAACCTCAACTGCTCGTTGAATTACCTAAGCCAGCTTTTCCCACCTCACTCAAAGGTTG
>NC_056741.1:588714576-588774345 GCF_019279795.1 Protopterus annectens
TTATAATCCTGTAACTGAATATTCATTATTCAATCTCAAAACATAATTAAACATCATTCAGCTCATGTAATGTGATGACTTTCTCCAAATTTGCTTTTGCATCTTTTTTGAAAATGTTCTGCCTCCAGTTAAAATC
Organism: Protopterus annectens; assembly: GCF_019279795.1. NCBI lineage: Eukaryota > Metazoa > Chordata > Ceratodontiformes > Protopteridae > Protopterus > Protopterus annectens. The sequence continues at coordinate 588,714,713 of NC_056741.1, forward strand.
CACTGTTGTTGCCCCCCTCCCCAAACTACATTTTCTCACATAATCTACTATTTTCTTCACATTTGCATTTCTTGGCCTATCTCATCTTCCTTTACCTCTGTCTTGGCCTATCTCATCTTCCTTTACCCCTGTCTTGGCCTATCTCATCTTCCTTTACTCCTGTCTTCCTTTTAGATAATACTATTGTTTAAACAATAATGTTTAACTCCATTTCTTTTTTTTCATATATATCCTATTCTTTACCTATAGGATCCTCCAAGTCATTGTTTTTAGAGCTTCCTATAACCCTTTCCTTTTAGATAATACTATTGTTTAATAATACTATTGTTTAAATAATAATGTTTAACTCCATTTCTTTTTTTTCATATGTATCCCATTCTTTACATATAGGATCCTCCAACTCATTCTTTTTAGAGCTTCCTATAACTCTTTTAGCATATCCCAATACTTATTTTTCTTTAAATTAATACTTTATCTTTGTAGTCTTGCATAAACTTTCTTGTAATTTTTTCTTAAAACTAATCCAGCATTTAGTATGACACGTAAATATCTCTGATAGTAAGATTGTTCATTCATAGCATTTTTACTTCAAAAATCTTTGTATCAGTCATCCCATCAGCCTTTTAACTCCCCTTCCTTCTCCTGTTACTTTTCCATTTCCAAGTATACTCACCCATACAGCGAAGTCATTTGGGTGAAAAAACACCTTCTTCGGTTACTCCACTGCAGTCCTCTAAAATGTCTTCTGATAACATAATATAATGTATTAATGTCCTCAAAGTTGGTCTGAAATAAGTGTTAGACTTTTTCTTACTTAAATATAACTGTCTGTTTTAACAATTCATGTGCCTTTTTAATATCTTGTTTCACCTTCTTTTTCCTTTCTTCTAATGTCACACTTAAAATCTCCTATTATCACCTTATTCATAGCCTGTTTTATATACACACACACACACACATATATATATATATATATATATATATATATATATATATATATATATATGGTTTTATATTCATAATATCTGTTCAGTATCATTCTTTGCAATGTATGCATAAATTCTTCCAGCTATCCTCACTATCTCCATAAATGTTACATGTCCTTCATTGTGATGTATACATAAATTCCAGCTATCCTTACCACCTTACCATTTATTTTGACATCCATCACTTGTAGTCTAATCCTTTATTATAAAAAAATCCAGCACTTTTATGTCTGATTGCTTTAAGAAAAATGCCACTCTTGAACATGTTTTGGGCCCTAACTTCCATAATTTTTTATTCATTTATAATTATTGTGCTTGAATGTTCATACTATCACCTAGAAAATATCAGTTTTACATGTTGGTCTAAAATACATATTTTTCTAGCTTCATTTTATGCCAGTTAACATTTACAGGTAATATCCTGATGCTGTTCTTTTTCTTACATTTTGAATTATTTTTCTTTTAATTTTCCTGACTTTTACACTATTTACCAATTCAATTTTGGTTGTGTGTCCATCTTTCTTCCTTATATACATTCCCTTTTTTCTTCACACTCAGAGCTATGTTTTATTGTTATTTTAATCTCTCGAACTCTGGTTCAGATCAAGTCATCCATATTCTGCCATACTTCATCCTCTTCCTCTCTGCATGCGCTTTCGTTCCTGTTTCATATTTTGTTTGTCCTTGTATATTTCTTTATCATTTAATTCCTGCTCAGATTTCTATCAGTTTCATTACCAGTCCTATCTACTTATTCTGTTAAATACATTACCACTTGTATCAAATCATTTTCACTGTCAGTATCTTGAGTTTTATTTTCATCAACATCTTTCACTCCTTGTTCTTCACAATCAAATCAAAAATGTTCTACTTTTTTATTATTTCTCCACTCCATTTTATAGTTCTTAATGTCCCTTTTCCCAATACTGCTGACATCTCCTTTTTTAATATTCACTAGTTAAGTGTATATTCTACCCAGAAAAAAATAGCTTAATGTTGTCAGATCATTATATACTGATGAAGGCCAGAGCGGCTGAAAGTGCTAAACCATCATTTAATTAATTAGTGGAATTATTTTGCAAGATTTCTTGATTTTCGTTTGTTATACCACCCTTTGAGACTCGTTTTATCATTTGCTTGGTCTAAGAAACTTGATTGAAGAGTGTTTGAGGGTGATGACTGTTACCTGCTGTTAATGAAGAATAGTCGAAGGATGCCTATTTTTGCAGGAGCACAGCAAATATCTTCAATTTATGGCAGCAGGATTACACTACAAATTCTGTGCTTTACCATTTGGCTTATCCACTGCTCCCAGAGTTTTCACCAAATGCTTAGCTCCAGTTATAGCCCATTGCAGAACTTTAGGAGTCCACATTTACTCTTAACTGGACAACTGCCTCATCCAGGGGAATTGCATCATGAACTGCTACCAGAAGGTAAGCCTCACACTCAACCTCCGCAAGTCCCAACTTCAGCCATAAACAAGAATTCTCTTTATGGACTCACTGATAGATTCAGTACAACAAAAGGCCTTTGTACATTGAGACAAGGTTTCTAACCTAACAAGCTATCTTATGCACCCTAGATCTAAGGCAACCATTATTTTTAAAGGAGTACCTAAAGGGATTGGGATACATGACATCTTGCATCATAATGGTTCTGCATGCAAAGTTTCACATGAGAAAACTCCAGTGAATCCTAAAAAAATACTTGAGAACTCTGGACCCCAATGAATGGATGCTGAAGAGAGAATGTTTCGTGGACCTCAGCCACCAATGGGGATACTCCCAGTATAGATCTCTGCCTGTCTTCTGAGCAGACAGCTACAAAGGTTCTACCCCAGAACCCAACAAACAGGAACATTTAACATGGACACTTTCTCCTTCATATGGAGAGACCTCTTCCTGTATGCCTTCCCTCCATTACCCTTGATCCCCAGTGTACTGTTAAAATTGAGGTCAGATAGGCTGAGCATGATGCTCATATCCCCCTTCTGGCCAAGACAGCACTGGTTCCTCCCTCCTGTTGACCCTAAGAAAGGGGAGATATCATATTCTTCCTCTGGTGATGCATCTACTCACCCAGCTAAAAGGGTCTGTTATTCATCCACACATGAGCACGCTCAAACTAACAGCATGGAGGGCTAGATTTTAACACCAAGCAATCTAAACTACTTTACCTTAAGTGATGTCAATCTTGTTAGAGGCAAAAAAAGACAACTGCCACAAGATCATATTTATCCAAGTGGAAAAGATTTTCTTTTCCATGCCAGGCCAAAGGTATCACACAGCCTCATGCTGGTCTGAATGTAGTGTTTGAATACCTTTCAAGATTATTTGACTAGGGCCTTTGAGTATTAAGGTGCATGTTTCTGCCATCTTAACCTGCCTTCCCTGCTCCCCTCATATGTTCTCACTCCCACCTAAAACAGTTTCCAGAAGGGGTTATACACAAGACAACCCAGGAGAAACCCTGTTTTCTGTTGGGACTTGAACTGTGTTTTGGAAAAACTTGCTCTGCCATCCTTTGAGCCAGCAGCTTTTGCTCCTTTAAAAATGCTCACTTGGAAAACCATCCTACAGATAGCAATCACCTCAGCCATGCAGATCTCAGAACTACAAGCCCTGATGAGTGAAGAACCCTTTATTTTTTCACAGGGATAGAGTTACCGTTAGAACTAACCACTCTTTCATGTCCAAGGTAGTATCAGAACACTCCTTGAATCAAGCTATATACCTGATGGTGTTCCTTCCTAACCTGCTGAGTAAAGCTTAACAAATCTTACATTTCCTGGATGTACACCAGCAGATAAGGTATTGCCTTAACAGAACAAAGTTTCCAAATAGAGCAGAACAACTTTTAGTGACCTTTGTAGAAGGGAAAAAGGTAGGCCTGTCTCCAAATAGACTATTTCAAAATGGTTAGCCAATTGTATTACCTTCTGCTATGCTTGTCATGGAGAAACACAACCAGCTTCTGTCAAGGCACACTTCATGAGATGCAAGGCGGCCACCACTGCCTTTCTAAAATGTGTTCCTATTCAAGCCATTTTGGAGAAGGCAATATAGTCCTCTGTCCACTCCTTTACCAAACACTATCATTTAGGTTCTGCATCCAGAGCTGTGGCAGGTTTTGCACCTGCTGTCCTGCAGAACATGCTGTCCAAGGGGGCAACAAATGGCCAGCCTCTCAACCTGTAACTTTAGAAATCCTCCCAAGAATTAGTATTACAACATTGACTATGAAGAACACAGTGCAGTTGTGTTACACTTACCACAATTGTAGGTGTTCATGTAGATCACTATTGCAGTACCAGCTTTCATGCACCTAGCCTTCCAATGTGCTGGATCCCCCCCATGTCTGGGGGTTTTTGCAGGTACCCTTAATCTTTCAAACCCCCCCCCCACTTGTAGTCCATTGTTAGTCCATTCTCATATCATTCTCAAACCTTGGACAGCTGAAAGGGTTGTGTTGTCCTGAGGTATCAGACTGACTATCACAGCCTAGAAAGATTTGAAGATGACACTGACAAATGTTCCTTTTATACCCTGACATCTAGACATCGGTACACAGATGTGTATTAGCTAGGGATAATGAAAACACCCCAGGAATCATGTCGGTCATGGTCTTCTACATGATATTGATCTACTGAAACATCTACATTTATGGTAAATGTAACACAACTATACATTATAGGCTCAATTTAAAACTCTGCCAGAGCTAGTCATTCACTTAACACTTCCATATCCCTTTCCTCTTTGCCTGTATACTATTATCAATCTCTGGTAGGGATGGCAGTCTCAAACTGGAAGTCCAAGCTTCTGCTTAGCCTCATCCCACTCTGTTACCTTTCCCGCTCTAGTTATTTGCTCCAAGTACATTGGTTTATTTGCTAATTTTCAGCAGTAAATTCCAGCCCCCTCTTGCCCATTTTCTGTTTCCCCTACTCCAGTTATTACTTTTGGTAAAATCTCTCTTCTCCCTTCCCATGTCCGCTAAGATGAAGCCTTTCCCTGACATAGAGCTAGTCTGTCTGTCTCCCCTCCCAATCTTCCTACCAGCTCCAAAGGTGTGTGGGTCATTGCAGAGGGATTAACACTGCAGGAGAGACCCTTGAAAGGTCAAACATCAGAGTCAGCATTGCCTCTCAGTTCTGCCACCTTCTGAGAATGTGATCTGTTATTCTGATTATAGCTATATCCACTTCACATTAAGTGGTGAAAACCATGCTGTGAATCTCAGAAGGCTTCTTTATTGGTTCAAAATGACAGGTAACCACTGCCAAACATATTTCCATGGCATTAGCAGAAAGAAACAAATGGGCAAAAGGTCTGTGCTTATTTACAGTCTTTAAACTACCTTTCTGCAGGTTGTTTGTCTTTTCGGCTTTTCCCGGTTAGGGGTCGCCACAGCGGAACTTCAGTCCGCTAATGATTGGGAGTAGACTTTTATGGTGCAGAGTTGCCAGCCCGACGCCCAACCTTCAGCGAAGGCACGCATGTCTTTCGGAGGCCACTCTACCGCGGGGAGGACATGCAGACTCCACACAGAAGGCACTCCAGTCGAGAATCAAACAGGAGAACTTCTTGCTGTGAGGAAACAACGCTACCGCTGTACCACCGCGGCTTTCAAAACTACCTTTCTGCAGGTAGCTGTTTTAATTACTTCCTTCATCTTTGCTTGTAAAGTGTGTTTCTAAACTCATTTATACATTCACCTGTGCAGATAATGAGCTGGGTACCTCCTAATTTACTCAGCTTTGTCAAGAGCATTTTGCAAACAGCTACATTCTTTATAAGGACATTTGCACTGTGGTTTGCTTTAGCATGTCATAAACTCATTTCAGATTCTCATTCATGCTAATGAATGTAGCACAGTTGGCACAGTGATTACATTTAACAGTTGTGATTGCAGACTGCCAGGTGGCACACCCGAAAAGATGTGGTAGGGTGCTACCTCTGTAGACATGTGGGCACCATGCAGGCATTGTTCTGCCCTGTGTCGTGAGTGTGAGTTAAAGGACTGTTTTATTTGTGTTCTTACTTGAGTTGAGTGCAGTTTTGTTTTTTCCACTTTCTGTATTCCTTTGACTAGTTAGTTTTATGTTTTTGAAGGATGTTTTATTACAGATCCATCCAGTATTGTGAGCCTTGTGCTTAGAGTGTCATTTTCAGAGAATTGTTTACTGACTCTCTTGCCATAAAGGTGAGATGTTAAAAATTTCCCATCCATCTCTGACTAGTTATTTCCTTTTTAAAATGTCTCACAACTGGAAATGGAAAGTAGTTTGTAGGTTATGGAAATGCTCAGACTTTTCTTACATAATGGCTGCTTTTTACTTATTCCATAGTTGCTCAAAGTACGAAACATTTGCATTCTATGCTTCATTTTCACAAAATATGCAATATTTTTACAAAAAATGGTAACCGTTTCTTTACTTAACACAAGGATTTATAAATGTAGACACGTACTTCAATTATTGCCATATTGGCAAAAGAACTGATGCCTAATGCTGGCAGTGTATGTCATCATTTGTCACTAATCAACATCAGATTGATGTTTTACTTAAGTAACGCAGTTTGTGCTCATGCTTTTTTTTTTCAGAGCTGCATAACAGCTGTATTACTTTTTTGTTTTTCAGTATTGCTTTGTATTTCACCATAAACATTAATCTCAGTCATCATATTATGTGAGACAATTTATCAGGAGTTTGTATGCTTTGTTGTGCACACTGATATCTGGTATAATCCTGAGATGTGCATCATTGTGATTTAAAAAGTACATCTTTTTACTTAGTTTTAGGTTTGGTAGTAGAACTTAACAGTGTTTTCAGCAGTGCACTGCAATGCTTCTGTAAGGAATCAGGAACAAAGCTATGAAGACCCAGTAGAGAAAAAAAAAACATAAGTTGATATTTTTACAAATATAGTTACTACAGACAGAGAAACTTGAATTTAGAGTGGAACTTTTTAGTTTTTTGTTACATATTTTAATGTAAGTAGTTACCATTTCTCTGGCTAATCTAACTGTGCTCTCCACATGGTCATATAATTTTAACATCATGGGGTTGTTGTGGAATTATTGACAGATATGGTTCCCTGTTGTAGCCTGTGTTAAGGACTTCTAACTGCAAGCATATCATTGTGTTACATTTAACAGTGTAACAAACATGAAATCTCTTCTTTTTGCAGGTATCTTGTTTACTGCAGAAAATGGTGAGCACAGAGCTAAGTAGTCTGTGTGAATGTTAGTGCTTGATAGGTACAGTGTGCATGGTGTGCAGTTTCACAGCATGATGCTGATGTTTGTGCAGCACTGTTATGCATTTTAATGACCTTTTCATATGGTAACATATTTTTCATTATATGGAACTTTCCAGAAGTACTGGTCTGTAAGTTTGCAGCTAGGCACTGGTTACTGCTGTTGCATTTTTCATTTTATGATACAGCATCAGATTTTTAGTAAGGCTGTCCCTTTTGCTGCTAAGAGGTTCTCCCATTCGATTCTCGGCTAGGCTTGAGAGAGTGCCTTCTGTGTGGAGTCTGCATGTCCTCCCTGCGGTTGGGTAGCGTTCAAAAGACATGCGTGTGTAAATGGGCATGCCTTCGTTGAAGGTTGAGCGTCGAGCTGGCACCTCTGTGTTTCATAAAAATCTACTGCCAATCATTAGCGGACCAGAGTTCCGCTGTGGCGACCCCTTACCGGGAAAAGCTGAAAGACAAACAACTTATTAGTAAGATCTCAGTAAGTGTTGCCGACACTTGCAAGACACACAGTTTAATTTTATTCTGCAAAACAGTCTTTCACTTGATCCAGATTTATTTTTGTAGTGCATTTTCTGTATGCATCCTTGGCAGTTATCTAGTAATGAATACTATGTAGTTATCCATGGACAAATTTGTCAAGCTTTTCTTTCACCTTGTATGTACCATAAGTTCTCTACCATAGTCCTGCAGTCAAATAGGTTGCCCAGTATAGAGATTTTTGTTTGGAAGATCCTTTTATGAAGTGGGATGCTGTGGATATGGCACGGGTATATAATATACATTTGTGTATGTATATGTCTGTATATGGGTGTGTGTATTTGTGTGTGTGTGTGTGTGTATATATATATATACATATCTATATCTATGTATATGTACATATGTGTGTGTTGTACACACACACACACACACACACACACACACACACACACACACACACACACACACACACACACACACACACAGTATCGATGGATGAAAAATAATGGAATTTATGGCCGTCATCTTTTTCAGTCATAAATTAAATGAGAAACCATTATGTATTCCACCATGTGATCAAGACTTTCATATTTTTAATGTTAACAGTTTGAACATTACTGATACTCATTATACCCTATGTCAGAAAGATTTTTCATTTTTACATACCGGAAGAATTAGTAAGCAGACATTATTATTGAATTGAAGTTATATTTAAGGAAATTTATTTTGCTTTGATGTTTGAACAGAATGATTTCAATAATAAAAGTTTCCAGGTTGCATTTTTTAAGAAATCTACAAGGAACCTATCATTTCAACCCAACTAGCTCTTTATGAAAACTTTATATTTAGGACATCCACTTTACGGCTAGAACACAACCTCTGAATAGGTTTTACAACCTTAGCACTAAAAAAAGCAGTGTTTTAAGGGAGCTGGTATGTGTTATGAAAGCAGAAAAAGGGTGAAGTGGTATTAATTAATTCCTTAGACTTTGTGAGTAAGGTGTTTTATTTGCGTTTGGAAAGTACTTTATACTATATGGTCTCCCTTAATGAATCTGCCAAGCATACAGGGGTATAGATCTAACTTTAAAGGACTGCTTATTGATGGTCCCAGTAATATCACAGGAATATAATATTTTACATGTTGATAAATCTAGGAAACCAATGATGTTTGGTATCCTGAAGATAACATAAAGATGTGGAAAACATTTGCTTCCCAAAGGTCTTAAGACTCTTGGAACTTTCTTAACAAGATTAGGGGTGTGGAGTGTGACCCACAGGACATTTGTGGTCACAGGTGGCATAGAATGTTTTCAGTGTTATACCCCATGATATTAGGCTGTGTGATATGACAGATTTGAACAGTACGTCATTAAATAATCCTTTTATATTCATGGATCTGGTCTTATCCAAGATTTTTTTTACCATTGATTGTGAACAGTTTAAACAGATTACTGGAGTTGCTATTGAGGCAACCTGTGGCCCCATTTTTGCCAATATTGTTCACTGCCTTTAAGAACAAAGATGTATTTTGGCAGAATATGTAATATCAACTTAAGATGTTAATCAATATTTTTGGATGACATTTTTTTTATTTGAAAGGGTGGTTCACAGTTACTTGATGACTTATGTGACCATCTGTCTTGTAGTACTGACTTTATGAGTTTTCTTTTACACTGATTGTATGGAGATGAACTTTTTAGATGTTGTTTTGTACAAAACTTTGGTTGCAGCTTATTTTAAATCCGATGTTATCCTATAGTTCATTTTAATAGTGTACACACTTATGGAAAAAAAGAGGTGTTTCGTTAAAGGACAGTTTATACAGTTATCCAGACTTATTACTGATGATTAGATTTTTTTTTACCTAATCCATTATTTTGACTAATCTGTTTATTTCTAGAAACTACCCTTAATTGGATAGTTAATTGCTTAATAATGAATTGTTTGTGGATAATAGGGACAGCTAATATGCACCCATTTTGAGAAAATCCATACCAGGAGGGGTTAAGAGGCCCGGTAATAATTTTTCTCATTCGGTAAATTTTACATCATTCCATTAACTCCCATGGCACTGGGTGTGTTATGGAGAAGAAATGGGACAAAATGTTTGACTTCAACAATTGGCTAAGCTTCTGCTGTCATTCAAAGGGGATCCGGTATCTGTCTGCCTGGGACGACATGAGCGACAAACCACAATGCTTTGCCAGAGATGGTCTGCACCTGTCACCCCTGGGATTCAGGTTACTGGCTAAGGCTCTTGCCACGCCTGTAGTGCCTTTTTTAGGTGAAGTTCAAAGGACAAAACCATCACCGTAACAGGTACAAGTATGCAAAATCTGAAAGTAATGCTACAAGTCTAAACCTCAAAATGCACTCTCTTGAGGCACTCCTAAAAATGGAGAACATCGATATCTGTGCAGTAATTGAGACCTGGTTCAAGGCTTCAGAGAGCACCCCTGCAATACCAGGCTACAACTCTTACCACACTTTTCGGCCACCAAAACCAGGACCGAAACACTAAAGGTGGAGAAGTGTCCATATTCACCAAGGATATTCACACCTCCAGGCTAGTTGCCCAACACAATGCAGCCAAAATTCTCCAGGTACAACTAACACTAAGTAAGACTGCAGTCCAAATTGTAGCTTGCTGCAGATTCCCTACCATGCCCCAAGATTCTCACTACACCTTTCTAAACATACTGGAAAATATTAAGATACAACCAAACATCTTAATATGGGTGATTTCAACTACCCTGCCATTAACTGGGAAAACTACTCATGTACCAACATCTTTGCCCAGTGGTTCTTGGAATTCATAAATTCCAATGCCCTGGATGAACTAATCCATAGTCCCACCAGGGGCTGCAATATCCTGGAGCTGGTCATTACCAACATGGGAAAGCGATGCTCCACACCAGTGGTCACTCCCTCGGTGGTTAGGTCTGACCATAAGCTAATCACCCTTGACATCCACATCCCACCCCCACCCCCCAGTAAGGAAATATCCATAAAAAACATCTTCAAGGCCAACTTCATGCTACTCAAGTCAGAAGTGACAAACTTCATGACATCCATGCAGACAGGAACTGAAAGTTCGACTGCCGAATCCTACACTAAAGCACTGTATGAGCACATCCACTCATGCATGAATCATGCCATCCCAAATAGAACCAAGATGCTCTCCTTCAAAAAAGGAAGCCAATCTGGTGATCCCCTGTCATAAACAAACTATACAACAGAAGGAAGAAACTGTTGCAGAAAACAGGAAAATCCCAGGATGCAACAAAATCCCTTACCAGCCTCAGTAAGAAGCTGAGATCCCTCATAAAATCCTCTAAAGCTAGTTATGAAACTAAAATTGCCAAAGATTCCAAAGACAGCCACAAGGCATTCTATAGCTATGTCAAGAATCTAAATGGCAATGGTCAGATCTGCCCTGAGCTGCAACAGAATGGTATTAAATATACTGATCCTAAGGACATTGCCAATATCCTGGCAGATCGATTCAGTGCCAACTTCACCCCCCCTCTCACCCCCTAAAGGGCCCATCTCAATACTGAAAGATTGCCAAATTCCGGTAATCACAGCCACACAGGTAAAAAACGCACTCTCCAAAGCTAAGAATACAGCATCCATGGGACCAGACGACATCCCGGGCTGTGTACTACTTCACCTAAGTGCCATGTTTAATCTGGTCTATATTGCAACATCGAACACTTAAAACAGCAAACGATGTTACATCGACACATTTTCAGCAAAAGCTGAAAATGTCGAATCCACAAAACAGCGATTTCTTTCCTAGGGAAAGAAATCGCTGTTCCAACCCCCACAAAAAAAAACAAAAAACATTACACACTTCCAAACACATACACACGTACCCAATTCTATTTATACCCCCCAAAAAAGCAGTAAACAATTAAATACACATATGCGCATAACCCAACCATACATTTAACGAAAAAAAACCCAGTAAACATTTTAAACCATATGCACTTACCTTAACCTACACCCTAACCCTATGGTCAGTAACTCTCGCACATTTACATAAACCGCTCCAAACACATAAACGCTTACCTTAACCCTAATTTTACCCCCTCAAAACAAAAGTAAACAACTGAAAACACATACACACGTAACTCAACCATACATCTAACACAAAATATAAAACAGTAAATACTTTCATACGTATTCACTTACCTTAACCCGCACCCTAACCCTAAGATCAGTAACTGTTGCACAGTCACACTCAGGAGCTATACCGGACAAGAGACCACACTATACTTCAGAACATGGCAAAACAATGAAGCGGTCAAGCGACTATTTTCCCAGGGAAAGAATTCGCTGAACAGCCGCTTCGCTGTTTTGCCTGTTCGCTCTACATGTGTCGTCGAAAGTGCATTTGACATAATGCGTTTTCATTGTACTCATAGGAACCCGTTTAATCATAGCCTCACCTCAGGCTTCGTGCCCACTGAGTGGTGCACAACTAGTTATCCCATTCTACAATGGGAGATCCACCTTGGATCCTAGGAACTACCATCCCATCAGTCTGACGAGCCTGATCTGCAAGGCCATGGAACGTATTATCATGGAACTTATAAACAAAGACATTGGCAACCTTCAAACACTGGACCCCACCCAGTTTGGGTTTGTGAAGGGCCAGTCGTGTCTCCTGAACCTGATCGACTTCTTCGAATCAGTCTCCAGAGCCTGGACGAGGATAAGGCAGTCCACACAGCCTATCTGAACCTCGCCAAGGTCTTTGACACTATCCCTCACTCTGGAATCATAGATAAACTTACTAAGCTGGGCATAAATCCCTAAGTCATTCAATGGGTTGCCAACTGGCTTACTGACAGAACCCACACTGTCAAAGTGGCAGACTCCAAATCCAGCTCCAGACAAATGACAAGTAGAGTACCTCAGGGTTCAGTCCTGGGACCGCTCTTGTTTGGCATCTACTTCTATGAAGTACAGGCCAGCACTAAGGAACTCTGGCTAACAAAGTTCGCAGATGACTGCAAACTTGGAACCATTAGTGAATTCCCAAATGATGTTGATATTCTACAAAAGGGCCTTACAGAAACAGATGCTTGGTGCCAGAGCCATGGGCTCAAGCTCAATGCCAAGAAGTGTATAGTTATCCCCTTTGGGAAAAAACATGTACCCATGAATTACCACATAGGTGGCAGTGCACTAAACACCAAAAGTGTGGTAAGAGACTTAGGAATACAGGTGGATAGTGGTCTCACCTTCAATAACCACATCACCACAACAGTCAGGAAATCATTATGTGGCACACCTCATCACTAAGGGCTTTCCATCCAGAAAAAAGGAGGTCATTGTCCCACTGTACTCATCCCTCATTAGAACCATTGTGGAATACAATGCCCCATTTGGTATGTACCTCACAAGACATCTGCAACAACTAGAAAGGCCACAGAATACCTCACAAAAATAATTACAGACCTAAGCAGATGTCCTATGCTGACCGACTAAAAAAACTGCAGCTATACTCTGTTGCATATCAAATACTCAGAGGTGATCTCTGCTTAACATACAAGGCCATGTCAAACCCAGAGCTGTTGGGCATGCTACACTTAAAGAAATCCCAATCCATCAGAGCCACACGCTCCAGGGACCTAAACCTTGTCATCACAATGAACAAAACATGCTGGAGGGATAGGTTCCTGACCCAGAGACTCCCCATACTCTGGAATAGACTGCCCATACATGTCAAGCAGTCAGAAGACTCAAACCACCTGCTAATAAAGGCCTCCTTGGCCCTCTTCAAAAGGAACCTTGAAAACTGGATGGGAGATAGGAAATTTACCCCAGGAATCATGTCAGTCTAGACAGGAGTCCGGGGAAGTAAATATTGTGGGAAGAAATAGCCAGGGAATTGTTATGGCTAGGCTTGTACAGGCCGTAGGGCCGATAGCCTAGTACCAACCTATGAACCTCGATTATTTATGGATGTTCCTGATTTTGCTAAGCAGGGAACCTTTCCAAAATTTGTTTATAAACCACCTTCAATGTTAAACACACTAAACATCATAAAAAGTGCAGGCATGGCACCTTGAAGAAATGTGGCTGCTGTCATTACTGTGTGTACATCAAGGAAGGTGTGTCTATTAATGTTCATGGTTACCCTTATCTCTTGGACTGTGGTGGCAAATTTAATTGTAATGTATGTGGGGTAGTGTATATTGCACAGTATTTTGTCTGCCCTGTATTTTATGTGGACAAGATGGAGCTGAATCTTAGCAAAAGAATCTGTGAACATCTGAGAAGTATTATTAATAAAGATAAGATGATTGCACTTTTCAAACATTATTGTGAATGTAAGCATTTTAATTTTTTTTTATTCTTTATTCTTAATAACATGAAAAATCTCTCGGGGAGAGGCACTGGGAAAATGAATTGCTTTTAAGTGAATTAAGATGACAGATGAAGTTAAGGGCTGATTTAGTGCTTAACGAGTGTACATCTTTTTTGCCCTGTTTTAAAAGAAAAAAGTCATAAGCTGAAGTAGTAACAAATTACGTTTCATGCTTGGATATTTAAATGTGCAGTTTCCTGTTTTCATTTTGCTGAAGTTCATAAGGAACAAAAGTGCTCAATAAAACGGTTAGAATACTTTATCTTGTGGCAATATTCTTTTGCTTTATATTGCAGTAACACAGATGTCACACTATGTAAACAGCTGTCTGTCATACTTGGACGAAACAGTTGTGTACTGTGGAATGATGACTGCATGTTCATCTTCACAGCTGCACAGATTATTGCAAATGTTTTCTTTCCGGCACTAATTCCTTCAGATGTAAGGTGCAAACTCAATGTACAGTAGGTCTGTCATTGAGGTGATTCATAGATCCATAGTTTTCTCCCTAAAAGTGATCAGTCAGTCCATTGGGAGACAGTTATGTGAGAAACTGAGCAAATTATTTAGGACTGAAAAGTGATAGTGTTGCCTTAATGGTGTTATGTAATACCAGAAGAGGTTACGTAGAACTGAAAAGTGTTAAGTGATGCATAGAGTAATAGTGTTATGTGAGAATCTGACAGGGTTAATTTGGATTAAAGAGTGATAAGTGTTGTGTAGAGTAATGCTGAAAAAAGGAATATAACAAAGAAACATGTTTACAGCAGGAAAGTGTGCATGAAATTATTGTTAATATGAAGGTGTAATGAGGAGCAGACAGTGTGCCAGAGCTTTGTTAAGTGCAGTATTAGTATACCAGAGATGAGGACTGGACAGAGCCGAGAGTGTGGCAGATCTTTAAATGTAGTATTATTAGTATACCACAGATGAGGACTGGATGGAGCAGAGAGTGTGACAGAGTTTTGTTAAGTGTAGTATTAGTATACCATAGGTGAGGACCGGATCAGCAGACTGACTAGAGAGAGTGGTTTGGAAAGAGTGGTTAAATAAATGTGGGTAGGGAAAGGATAAGATAAATAGTGTAAGGAAGTGATTTTAGAGAAGAGACTACAAATCATATGCTAAGCATGAGGGGTCCTGTAGGAGGAGTTTAGGGTTCCATCCACAGTTGCACAAAAATCAGCCATTGAGATTAATCGTACAGGGCAGAATGAGAAGAAAAGGTGAGGCGTTTTGTAAAACTGTATTACTAAGAGACTATGAAAAACACAAACTGGAGGACTGCAGACCCAAACGAGCAGCTTTAAAGGCAAGTGCAGGCGGTAAATGCTTCGGGTCACAGAAATAGTTCCACAGTGTAAGCACAGCACAAATAACTGCAATATTACAAATGCAAACGGTGAATACTGCCAATCTCAAAGGATAGTTCCAAACTGAAGACCGCAAAGCCAAAAAAAGCATACGACCCAAACAATACTAAACGCAAATGCAAACAGTAAATACTACAAGTCCCAAAGGGTAATTCCAAACTGAAGATTGCAAAGTCAAATTAGCAAAAAAAGGAACTTTATTTACGAATTAGAGTGAAGAGCTTTTCGTCCCACTAAATTGTGGGACTTCTTCAGACAAACAAGAGCAAATTATTCAAAACATTTAAATAGCTAGTTTGGTGCCAAAATATAAGCGCCGTAACCCAGCAACAGTAAACAAATCTTGTGAGCTGTAATATGTAAGAATTCTAATAAACTCTGCATTAGACTGCGAATAGTAACAAATAAATACTCTAAATCAGCTAAAAATGATACAGATTATAGTAATCTTAATAAACAACTAGAAATATTAAAAGGACTAAAAACAGTATAGATAAAATTCTCTATGGCTATAATATCCTAGTATTAATGTGCAGAAGTATAACAAGTAGATAAAAGCATGGCTAATGTAAAAAACAACTACGTATGTAATTGACAAATAAATAAGATAATAAAAATGAATACAACTAAGAATATGTATATGAAATATTAAATACAAATATCTCTCTACAAATTAAATGTGCAAGGTTTATCTGCGTAAACTTTTTAACTTCAAAATAGGGTACAAGGAACAAATTTCATTAAGTCCTGGTGACACACTGGCATTAAGGCGGACTTGCCAGTATAATTCTTGAACTTCAAGTAGTACCTGTTCAGGACCGTTTCGTCTATCTGGTACAATTGTGTCAACTGCTCTAAATGTAAATGAATGATTAGCGATTTCTATAATATGTTTAGCTAATGCATTGTCTAGTTTATTTTTCCTGATGGCATATAAATGTTCATAAACCCGTTCACGTAGTTTTCTATCTGTTTTGCCAATGTAAAAGGCATGGCATGATTGACACTGAGCTAAATAAACAACTCCCTTTGATTGACAAATTTGTATTTAACTTTGTATGTGGCATTTCTAATGGTGAAAGATTTGGTCTTCAGTTTGGAACTATCATTTGAGATTGGCAGTATTCACCGTTTGCATTTGTAACATTGCAGTTATTTGTGCTGGGCTTACACTGTGGAAATATTTGTGACCCGGAGCATTTACCGCCTGCACTTGCCTTTAAAGCTGTTCTTTTGGGTCTGTAGTCCTCCAGTTTGTGTTTTTCCAAGTTTGTTTTTTCTTTGTTTGCAGTAGTCCGAATGACTGAGGATGCAGCACCCATTACGACCTTACCGGCACATGATAACCAGACTCAGAACACTACTGTGTTATTGTTAATTGAGTCTTTAACACATCAGGTTGATGCATTGACTAAAAAAAGTTGACTCTCTGTCTAGCAGCAATCGTGCTAATTCCTCAACTCAACCTGGTTATAACATTGTTGAATTAAATTCGACCGACAACCAGCCCAGCCTATTTTAAATACATTAAATTCTGATATAAGGACACCACCACGTGTGCATATCCCCGAACACAATTCACAGAATTGCAGTTCACCAAAAAGAATTAGTAATAACATAGATAAACCTGTCAGTAGCAACAACAGATCCGGTGGGCTTATTGGAGCACCTACACTGACCGAATGGTTAAAGGAACCACTCTCTCTTCAAATGCCAACTCAGAGTGGTAAAAGGGGGCAACTGGCCACGGATGTTACAGATATTTCGTTTTTACTGAAACAATTCGACAACACTTTAGTTAAATATAAGAAATTGCAAATTGAATTAGCTTATTTTCATGAATGCCTCAGTGAAGGCATAGTCCCAAAGGGATTGCGATCTTGGCAATACCCTACTGGTTTAGTGGATGGATCTCTTTTCCACCAAGAATTAATCAAACTCTTTAACAAGCATGGATGTGAATTACTGGAAGTAATTAGTAAACATTACCAGATCCAGTCTAACTCATTAATGCAGGAAGCAACCAGAATAGACAAGATTATCCAGCAACATATTAACTTTGCCCGTTACCAGTATGATTATGATAGGATTTTTATGAGTATTGCCCAATACATGGGTAAAGTAACTGAAGCGAAATTAAAGAAACTGAATAGAGATAGACAAGCTTACAGTAATGGTACAGCATATCTGAAACCTCCCCCCTCCCAGGTAAAATCTAATTTTACTTCAACATACAACTATAACAACAATAATTCTTCAGATCATGCACCACATGAACAAAATATGCATGATGTTTCTAGTTCTAATAACCTTGGTGCTATTGCACATCACTATGATCAACTTCACATGATCACCAGTCCTTCACCGCAGGTTGTTCCTGCACATCAAGCAGCAAATTTTCGGATGGGTACTTCCCATTACAACCTGAGAAGGGACAATTATTATACCAACAAGAATTTTACCAACACATAAGGGAGGAGGGGGAGGTAAGTACTGACTGGCAAGAATACCCAACCATACTGTATAATTCAACCAATGATTTTTAATTTTTTAATTATACTACTGTGACAGTAGAACCAATTATTATTGAATTATTTGCCCGTGGTTCTACGTTTGTTCCTAGTAATCATGCAGATGTAGTTCAAACTATTATTGATTTGAAGTTATTTTTGAGAAATTAAATTTGAAGATGTTTTTTGCTAGTGAACTTACAAGTGACAATAACTTACGTATAGCTAGTACATTCATACCACCAATGCATCCTACTTTAAACATGTTTGAGAAAATATGTGAAAATGATCTGAGAAACATGTTTTATGGGAGTATACACAGGGCTGATATACACCCTAATACTACAATACTAGAAATAACAGCATTACATGCATTAAAAAATACAGGGGTAAGATTCCTACAACTAGATATAGGTGGTGGCTTGATTATTATGACTCAACAGCAGTATATTGAGAAAATGTTAGATACACTTAATACTGCAGCATATGAAGAAACATCTAGGAACCAACTCCACCAGTCATATAACATTATTAGGTCTTCCTTTAATGATTGGTTTATAGAAGACATAATAGATTTAACAACATTAAACTATTTGACAATGCTTGCACCAAGATTACCTATTCTTTTTGGTATTCCAAAAATTCATAAATCATTAGCCAAGCCACCTATGAGACCATTAGTTGATGCCAGGAACAGTATCACCTACCCATGTGCCAAGATGATGGATCAAATATTGCAACAGTATGTAACTAAGGAGAAAGTTATATGTAAAGATTCTTGGTCCTTTCTTCACAATATTAATCAATTAGAATTTGAGGACAATTTGAATTTTTTTTAACCGTTGATGTTAAGGACCTTTACACCTGTATACCCCACCAGGATGGCATTGAATGAGTTAGTTTTATTTTGAGAAAACATGGTGCACCACAAACGGAAATTAAACTAGTAGAAGAAATGTTGGACATTGTTTTGTCTTACAATTATTTTACTTTTGACAACAAAATGTACCTGCAAAAAATAGGTGTAGCCATGGGCTCCCCTTGCGGTGGGATTTTTGCCAACTTAGTCATGGCCTACTGGGAGCAGGAAATTTTGGGTAAGAATATAAATATGATGAGTAATATTAAGTATTACACGCGCTTCCTAGATGACATTTTTATTTTAGTTGAAGGTGATGAAACCATGGCTGCAGATTTGATTACTTTTTTTAACTCAAGTACTGACTTTTTAACTTTTATGTATTCTTTTAACAAAGATAGAATAATGTATTTAGATGTTGAATTATGTAATGATTACACCAACAAGATTTTCTATGCTAAAATATATAGGAAAGCAACTTATTCTAATACTTTTCTTCATTATAGTAGTAACCACCCTATATACCAGAAGAAATCTGTTGTAAAAAGACAGTTAGTACGTGCAACCCGTATGGTTTCAAAGGAAGATCACTTTTATGACAAATGTCAACTATTAAAAACAATGTTCATTAGTAGGGGTTACCCACAACAATTTCTCTACCAACTAGTTCAAGAGGTTACAATAAAAAGAGAACAAGGTTTTTATTTCCCTATTTTGGGTACTGATAAGAATTAGTCATTAAACAATATGGCCGCAACAAATTTGGCACTTATCACTCCCTTTAGTTCAGACAGTGACACTATCATTTTTATTATTAATAAAAATTGGAATTTGATAAAATTCGATAATGATATAAGTAATAAATTACCCTCTAAACCAAAAATTATCTGGAAAAGGGGTAGGAATCTCAAACAAATAACAGAGTGACTTAAAAATAGTACCCCTTAGAAAAAGAATGTTCCAATGTAACATGTGTAGATATTGTACACACATGGCTACAGGTGAATCTTTCACCATTAGAAATGCCACATACAAAGTTAAATACAAATTTAATTGTCAATCAAAGGGATTTGTTTATTTAGCTCAGTGCCAATCATGCCCTGCCTTTTACATCGGCAAAACAGAAAACTACGTGAATGGGTTTATGAGCATTTATATGCCATCAGGAAAAATAAACTAGACAATGCATTAGCTAAACATATTATAGAAAACGAAAACTGGAACAATGATGCGGGAAAACCAATCCAAAAACCACTCGAAGGCAATAAAACTTAGCGCTTTCATCCACTTTAATGACGTGAATTTCCTCAGAAACAATGACTGGATTCTTACATCTTATTTAAATAGAGTATTACAGGAAATGGTGTAACCTTCATGGTTGATAAATGATTGATTAAATATATTACAAATGTTAAAAATAAAAATTAGTTAAAATAATAATAACACTCATATACTTATGTATGAAATAAACTTAAATTGTGTGTTATCTATAGAATAAAACACTTTATATTAATAACTTAATTTAAACCAGGGTAAACAGCCCCAAATAGGAGCTGCCAAAATGTTTCTTTCTGTTCTAACCTGTTGTTTAAATCCCCTGTGAATGTTCCTTTTTCTACATAATCCAACACAAAAAACTAAAATTTCTTGAAATCTTTACAAGAAAGTGCATGTCTAGCTAAAGAATTACTTTTATCTTTTTCCTTTATAGACAACACATGTTCGTATATCCTACGATTCAAAAAATCTTTTGATTTTACCAATATAATAATTTTTACATGTGCAGCAAGTCGCTATATACACAACGTATTCACTATGACAGTTCAAATATTTGTGAGCCCAAAACGTCTGACCTAGATGTTCTATTGTAATGAATGATGAGTTACTAATAAGTCTACATTGTTTGCAGTTCTTGGGCAAATGTGCCTTTCTTAATACAGTCCCTTCTTGTGTTGTCCCTATTTGATCTCTTAGATGATTCCAACATCTGCTTGATGTTAGTGACCCTCTTAAATGTAAAACTTGGTCGCAAACCTAGGGACAAAGTTAAATCCATGTTGCCAAGAATTATTCTCCAATTTCTTTCTATAACTTCCTTGATAAACCAAATTTCATTCACTCATTTATCAACCATGAAGGTTACATCATTTCCTGCAATACTCTATTTAAATGAGATGTAAGAATCCAGTCATTGTTTCTGAGGAAGTTCACGTCATTAAAGTGGATGAAAGCGCTAAGTTTTATTGCCTTCGAGTGGTTTTTGGATTGGTTTTCCCGCATCATTGTTCCAGTTTTCAGTTTCAAGTTCGTTTCTTAGTTTTCCATATTATAGAAACCGCTAATCATTCATTTACATTTAGAGCAGTTGACACAATTGTACCAGACGGACGAGACGGTCCTGAACAGGTACTACTTGAAGTTCAAGAATTATACTGGCAACTCCGCCTTAATGCCAGTGTGTCACCAGGACTAAATTAAATTTGTTCCTTGTACCCTATTTTGAAGTTAAAAAGTTTACGCAGATAAACCTTGCACATTTAATTTGTAGAAAGATATTTGTATTTAATATTTCATATACATATTCTTAGTTGTATTAATTTTTATTATCTTATTTATTTGTCAGTTACATACATAGTTGTTTTTTTACATTAGCCATGCTTTTATCTACTTGTTATACTTCTGCACATTAATACTAGGAAATTATAGCCACAGAGAATTTTATCTATACTGTTTTTAGTCCTTTTAATATTTCTAGTTTATTAAGATTATTATAATATATATAATTTTAGTTGATTTAGAGTATTTATGTGTTACTATTCGCAGTCTAATGCAGAGTTTATTAGAATTCTTACATATTACAGCTCACAAGATTTGTTTACTGTTGCTGGGTTACGGCGCTTATATTTTGGCACCAAACTAGCTATTTAAATGTTTTGAATAATTTGCTCTTGTTTGTCTGAAGAAGTCCCACAATTTAGTGGGACGAAAAGCTCTTCACCCTAATTCGTAAATAAAGTTCCTTTTTTTGCTAATTTGACTTTGCAATCTTCAGTTTGGAATTACCCTTTGGGACTTGTAGTATTTACTGTTTGCACTTGCGTTTAGTATTGTTTGGGTCATATGCTTTTTTTGGCTTTGCGGTCTTCAGTTTGGAACTATCCTTTGAGATTACTAAGAGACTATGGCAACACAGTTAATTTCCTGCAGCCCCTTTGAAATTCACCATGCAGTGACCTTTACTGCTTTACATATGTCTTGTCTCAGTTCCATTAGAATTTTTTTTCCTCTGCAGTGACTCTAAGTAGTACTGCAGACGCATACATGCAGGTAATGCTGTGGTTATGCAAGTTACAACTACAGTTACAAGATTTAAAGTACTTTAAAGCCTCTTCAGTTTTATGCAGTTATGTGGAGCTTAGTAACCAAAGCCACACACTCGGCACACTACTAACAGGTTAAAGATGAGTAGGTAGTTTTACACACACACACACACACACACACACACACACACACACACACACACACACACACACACACACACACACACACACACATTCTTCTGCCGAGCAGGTTAGTTAAGTTGAAGGTAAGCACAACAATCAGCTTTTCAGAACTATACTATAATGCCAGCCTGGTAGCAGACTGTCACATAGCACATGTATATGCAGAAAGGCACGTCACATCAAAGCTGTTTACAGGCAGTGTTGCAGACAGACTTTTTATTATGAGTTAAATGATCTTGGCATCATTGTACATTGAACAGACAGCTGTAACCATTTGTAGAGTAGGCACCATCAGGAAGAAAAGCAGGGTATATGGTATTGACTTGGCCAGTGGTGTTTTGATGCAGTCTTCATCCCATTTACCAACTCTTGTAGTGAATGGGGTTCACAGTTTCCACAGTAGTACACTTGCCCCTGCAGTCAGGTCATACAGCTTTGTAAGCTAACTTAAGTCTATCAGGTTCATTGTTCTGTTTAAAATGTTGCTCCCTTCACAAAGTCTGAGTCCTGTAAAAGATCCTTCATGGACCTACCTCAGAAACTGCCTTGAAAGTACCCAGAGAAGTTTCATCATATTAATTTGGAACCTGAGTGTAGGTCTTTGTCTTTGGGCTTCAGTGTTTTGGAAGAAGGATCCTCCCTTCCTAATGCTGATGACCCTAAGTTTATGGAGATTCTCAGAATAGTACTGCAGAAGGAGCTGGCTTTCCAGCATACTCTCAGCATTGTCCTGTGTCTGCAAAGGAGATCTCCTAAATGATAGCTTTAGTTTATAAATGCATCCAGAGATCTTATAAAACTGAACTAGAAACATCACGAGAGCATACTTTCTGTCATCAGGAAAACTGACAGAATTTTCATATGCCCAAAAACTAGTAGGTCATGGCCACAACTGCAGACCTGATCAAGATTGGGTTTTTAGACTTTTGAAATCAAAACTTGCCATTCCAGACATAATTTGCCCTTCTTGTAGACAGAGTTTCTAAGGCTTTGAGCAAAATGGAGAAATGAGCTTGTGATCCTCATGGTAACTTTGGGTATATTAAATTATCTGACACGCATGCTGTAGTTTTCAGCAAGGCTTCAGAGTGGGACTGCAAATGCAGTAGATAGGCTACCTGACAGCAACAATGTGTATATCATTTTTACCATCAGCAAGGAAATTTATGGCAGCTACTAGCCCAAGTCACACACATTCACACATACCTCTCAACTGTCCAGATTTTTATAGAATGTTCAAGTTTTTGCCTCATATTTTTGGTCTGTTCTTAAAATGTGTGTTTTTCTAAGAAATCGTTGAGGACAGAAATCACTTAATGACATACATTGGAGTTTCAGATTTTATATCCTTGACAAAATCTATGCTGACACAAATCCTGCTATTGTAGAATAAGTGGCCTTTGACCCATTATTTTAGGCTTTGTCCAGATTTCTTGCCCTAAAATGTTGAGAGGTATGCTTCCACAGTATAGTTTGCCGATTTCTCACTATCTTCTATTGTCAGTCACATTCTGGGAATCTCCGTCAGCACACTTAATTTTGCCATCAACTTGCTTTCCTTCTTTTTATTTATTTATCTTTTTCTATGAATTGAGTTATGTAAATTCATCCTTCACTCTTCACTATAGCAAACACTTCACAACTGTTTGAAATTCTCGACATATAGCCTACAGAATTAACCTATGGAGTGGCTGAAGGGCACATATTCTGTCTAAAATGTGGGCAATGGAAGTTTTTTGTGCATTACTTCTTAACAGGTGTCATGTTTTCATGATATGGAGGAAATGTCCTTATTCAGTGGTAGGAGGCAAATTCAGGGCCAGCTGGATGCATTTGTAATAAACAACTTATAAATTATTCAGGTACAGCATGTGAAGTCACAATATAAATTGGCTTGCGAAGCACACGTCTTTGAAAATAGGATCTATTGAAAAAATGAGCCAAATTAAAATGGGAGGGATTATGAATGCAGTTGTAGAGCCACCCACAAGAGTCTTGCTTAGAGTAACTGTTGCAGCATGAATAGATCTGCTATTTTCATATTTATGCTCAAGAGGTGTTTGTTGATTTACTGTGAGACCCTAAATCCATGTGTTTGTCTGCATTTCATTGGTAGTTACTAGGCATGCAGTCATGGAAACCATTGAAGAGCCTAGCCCAAATTCCCAATCCCTGATCTGGTTAAGTGACTTGTTCAAGGTTACACAATAGATGAATGAATACTGGGGAAATTAAATGCTCTGCCATAACAGGCAGTTGGTTAACAGCTCATAGCCTTTATCCTGTGTATCAGTGGCAGCTGGTGACTTCAAATCAAAGGGGGGCTGCAGGAGACAGCTGAATGGGTGGGGCCAATGGGAAGGGATGTGGCCCACCAGAAAGGGGTGGGGCTATGTTAAAAACCGCAAAAACTGGGACTTTAATTAAATACGCTGCCCTGGGTGCCAAACCATCATTATGAGAGTCCAATCAAGACAAAACGAATTGTAGAAGAACAAAAATATTTCAATGCATTGGCTACATGATAGCTTACTTAATATCTGTATGGAAATGAAAAGGTTGTGAGGCATGAAAAAATAAATTACTTTTTAAATACATTACTGGAATGCCAGTCAAAAAATCAAGTATAAAAAAAACAAGCAGCGCTCAACTCAAACCACTTCTCCTTGCACTGCAGTTCTAATTATAATTTAAATTCAGCTTTATAAAAGTACCAAGTAACATGCTGAAAGTAGCAATCTCTGTGATATCCCCATTTGTAAAAATGTTTATCCAAAAAAGACCTGCTGCTGACAACAATATATCTCCTTGTTTCATGGGGAAAACATGATCAAAGTAAAAAATGAACAGCAAACAACAAGCTCAAGATATATTGTTTAAAGGATTACTGCACTGGTTATGCACCACACATGGATAGATTGGTATTCTGTTCTGTTTAGTTTACAGGTAAAGCCTGCAAAGATGACTGCAAGTCTCCAGCAGATGCAATGAGCTTCTGAGAATACTGTAATCCTGTCCTTTATTACAAATACTGTCATATGCATTTCAATACCTAAGGCTTACGCTATCTAGTTATGTAAATATTCTCTGCATAGCAACAACAAAAAGGCTTTCAGTGTTGGTAATTCTTTAACACTATGCTTATTAAAACTTACTTGCATCTTACAGTCTCAGACAAGCTTACCTGATGGTGATTGAAGCATTGCTACTTAAACACAGAGCAATAGCCACTGCATCAACATGCATTTTCTGAATAAGAAGAAGCATAAATCAACAGTATAAAAATATGACAGAAAACCAGAACATTCTGCAAAATCAAGGACAGATGAAAAGCCACTGTAGTACATGTGTCTACCCTGGATGGGGGGATACTATGCACGCTTACACTACATATTGAACCTTGTCTTGCTTGGACACATCAGAGTCACTACTGGTGATGGCCTCACTGACACATTTATCATACCTCTCAGCCTCAGAGCAAGAAATCTGGACAAAGCCATAAACAGAAGTGGGACAAAGGCCCAAAAATAAGGACTTTTTTTAAATATTGGTCTTATAAACTTAGAAAGATAATAAAATAGTAGGTCTTGCATTAGTATGAATTTTCTGAAGGGTATAAAATCTGAAACTCAAATGTCTGTCATTATTTTCTAACTTCAATCTTTAATAATTTGCCACTAATTTGCCAGAAAACCATTTTTTTTATGAAAAACAGACCAAAAATGTGATGGAAAAATATAAAATAGCCACACAACACAGCTAGGAACCTGTCAAAGAGGGGACACGTTCTTTTTAATATTAGTACTGTTAACTTGAGCAGCTGACAAAATAAGATAATCTACATTCATTTCTGAAATTAAAAGTAATCTACTACTGAGCTTTACAATTATTTATTAATTATAAACCCTCCACGTTTTCTTCCAAATTTGCCATTTTGCAGGGGGATTATTAGGGGGAGAGCAACATTTTGAGCCAAAATCAGGGGCAGTATTGGGGTTTGGATATATCTAATTCTATAAAGTGATTTATTTTTGCGTACCTCTCAACCTCTTAATACAGGAAATCTGGACAAGGCCAAATATATTGGGGGAACATACAAACAGTACTAAAAATTGCTCTTGTATAAACTTAGTTGACAGAACAACAGGTCTTGCTTTAGCATGCATTTTTCTGAAGAGTATGAAGTCTGAAACTCAATGTCTGTCATTATTTAGTGGCTTCATTCCTAAATGATTTGCCAAAAAAAACACACATTTTATGAGAAACAAACCAAAAATAAGAAGCAAAAATCTATTAATTCTGCAAAAATCTGGACAGTTAAGAGGTGCAGTTCAGCGGGGCTGTCTGAGTTTGCTGCCCCCCCTCACAAAATCATGGTCGAAAGAGGCCTCCCCCCTGCAGCTATTCCAGTGTCCCATTACTTGGCTATTTCACCCCATTTACCATAAATACTGTAACGTGCATACTGCTTTACTTCTACGATGATTTGGATTTCATTTAAAAGTTTAATTTTACATTTTACAGCACAAACACTAATAGACATCTGCTAAACAAAGCAATGCAGTCTCACAATGAAAATAGACTTAACATTAAAATGATGTTCTTCGTGTTTCACTGTTGCAGTCATCACATTTGGGTTATC
This sequence comes from Protopterus annectens, assembly GCF_019279795.1. NCBI lineage: Eukaryota > Metazoa > Chordata > Ceratodontiformes > Protopteridae > Protopterus > Protopterus annectens. Next base: position 588,741,714 of record NC_056741.1, read on the forward strand.
TGCCTGCAGGTAGCCCTCAGCCGGCCTAAATATCAGAGTCTTTGGATTTCTGCATCTGATGCTGCCGCTTCTTCCTTGATGTCAGGTTGTCAGGGGTATAAAACATGCAGCCGATGCCATTACATCAGTCTTTCTTGCCTTGGTGCCTGAAGCAGAAGCAGTTTGCAAGTGCCGGTCAGCCGACTCCTGAAATTTTTGTTTTAACCGACGCCATCATTTTCATCCAGGCTAAAAACTAGCACTATGCCTAGAATACCAACGACCAAACCGCAGGTTCAGGCCCATATGTCTCAAACAAATGCTTAGAATGGCTGAAATGGCTGAAGACCTTATTACCTTAATTAGGGGAAGCCAGCCTTCCCCCTCTAAGAGACCTAGAACTGATTTTCTTTCTGATTCTTCTGATCAGGAATCTGATATTTCTGCTTCTTCTGATTACCCAGATTTGCCCTTATCTACTTATGAGGATTCTGATGCAGAGGATTCCATTCCCTCTGCTTCCCCTCCAGAAGATTTTTCTTTCAATGAAAACTTGCATACTGTTAGGGAGCATTTCCGCTAGGAAAGCCAGGATTACTCTGAGTCCAAAAAGAGGGAATTCTTACTCCTACCTCAACACAGGCCTTTAGCTATCCTTCCTGTTCTGGACATTGTAGATGATGCTTTCTCGGAATCTAGCCTTACCCCAGACACTTTACCTCCAGCTCCCAGAAAACCTGACAGGTACTACAGAGTACCTGACTCTCACAAGTTCCTCTTTAAGACTCCTCTGCGGATCCAGAGACCATTTCCCAAGGACCAAAAGGCATTAAGGCTACTGCTGCCAAAAATCCAACCCCTTCTAATAGAGATTCTAGAGCCTTGGACAGATGGGGTAAGAAGGTATGCACTTCTGCTACTTTGGCTATTAGGGCTTTAAATTGCCAGTTTCATATGTTAAAGTATCAGCAGCATATTATGGGACTACTTGGACAGAAAATGATGTTGATTCCTGACTATGCTGAACACAAAGAATTGCAAGATTTAATGCATTCTGCAGAACAAGTTGGTAAACATACTTTGCAATGTGATTTGACGCTTTAGAAGTATCCTTACAGGGCTGCTGTCATTGGGTCTGTACTTAGAAGGCATGCTTGGCTTAAGGAACAAAACTTGCCAGATCATGTTAAAGCTAAATTACTGGATGCTCCCTTAAACCAAAAAAAACGCCTTTTTGGCAACAAAGTAGACGAAGTCCTCAAAAAGATGGAGGAAAAAGCTAAATCTATGCAAACTGTTAAAGATTTCCTACAAGTACAACCTCCCAGGTTCAGTAGGCATTGGCCTTGAAAGAACTGGTCCTTTCCAGTCCTTTACAGGCCTTCTTAGTCCAAACCCAGGAACAGCAGACCACCTAGGCTACAGTCTCAGACTACGCACAGATCTAAGCAGTGGGGGGCTCCCACTTCCAAAGCAGGGAGTAGTAAGCCACCCCCTATAGAAAAATGGCACAACAACTTAATCTTAAACCTTTCAAGCCCTGCTCAACTACCTGCTCCATTAGGAGGAAAGCTTGCCCTGCATGCAAACAATCAGGGTACTCATTACCCAGGACAAATGGGTTTTGAACATAGTTTCCCAAGGATACAGATTCCACTTCCACACACTACCAATCCCAAAAGGTTGGCCAGACCTACCCCCAAATCAGTGGTGGAGGCCAACAGCAGGTTCTCTGTCTTCTCAGTTTCAGGGCTATTCAACCTGTCCCAGCAGAACAAAGGGGATAAGGTTTTTATTCAAGACTTTTTCAGGTACCCAACAACTCCTGGTGTTCTATCCTGGACCTCTCTATTCTCAACACCTTTCTGGTGGTTCCAAAATTCAAAATGCTAACTCTTCAACAAATTCTTCCTATGCTAGCCAAGGATGCCTGGCTGGCAACCCTAGACTTAAAGGAAGCTTACCTGTACATCCCAATAAGAGGATCCTGCAAGACAATACCTGTGTTTCAGGGTGGGCTTCATGCACTTCCCTTTGGCTTATCTACTGCGCCCAGGGTGTTCACAAAGTGTTTAGCTCCAGCCATTGCATTTTGCAGGCAGAGAAATATTCAAATTTACCCATTCTTGGACGATTGTCTGATTCAGGCAGAAAACCAGGACTTGCTATTACAACACCTGGCATTTGTAAAGAATCTTCTAACCTCATTGGGGTACACCATCAACGAAAAGAAATCTCACCTAGTACCCTGCCACCAGATTGTATTCTCGGGAGCAAACTTGAACACAGCTTCCCAGATGGCATTCCTCCGTCCAGAGAAACAAGTTTATTTGACAACCTACTTCAAACTGTTGGCCACAAAACCCAAGCTATCTGCAAGGAAAATACTGCAAGCTCTGGGGTTCATGGCATCTTGCATCCTACTAATTCCATATGCAAGACTGCATATGAGGAAACTCCAATGGTATTTAAAAAGCCTATGGTGTCAACATTCTCAGGACCTGGAAACAATGATTTCTATCATTCCTTGTATAAAGACAGAGTTCCTCTGGTGGGCAGAGGCCTGCTACCACAACAAGGGACTCCCTTTCACTCTACCCCCTGCCACCCACCCAAACCCTAACAACAGACGGATCAGACTATGCACGTGGGAGGGCGGGCTGATATAGCAGGGCAGTGCATTCAGGGAAAATGGAACCCGAGACAGATGCACCTGCATATCAATCAAAAAGAAATGTTAGCTGTACAGAATGCTCTGACAGCCTTCAAAGACTGCATTCTTCCAGGACAGCTATTGGTAAAGACAGACAACACCACAGTTATGTGGTACATAAGCAGAGGGAAACCCACTCGTACCCTCTCTGCAGACTAGCCATGGCTCTGTGGGACACAGCCTTGAGCTACCAAATACAACTGCCAGCAAAATTCCTGCCAGGCAAACTAAATTCATTGGCAGACTTAAGCAGAAATCTCATGGACCCACACGAATGGAAACTAGAACCCAGAATATTCAACCTCTTGAGGAACAAATGGGGGACTCCAGAGGTAGACCTGTTTGCGTCCCCTCAGAACTACCAATTGAAAAAAGTCTGCACAAGAACTCCCCACAGTCAAGTTTGGAAAGTAGATGCCCTGTCCTTTACCTGAGAAAGCCTCTTGGTGTATGCCTTTCCCCCTTTGCCTATCCTCTCGAAGGTTCTACTAAAGATCAAACAGGACAAGCCAAGGACAATACTGATTGCACCAGACTGGCCACGCCAGCACTGGTAAACCCCTCTTGCGCAGTATGACACTGCTACAACCATGGCACCTGCCTCAGACCCCTTCCCTGCTCTCCCAGCAGGCGGGCCACATTCTGCACCCTCAGCTTCAAACCTGAACCTTGCAGCCTGGCTAATTCCTTGAGCTCTCCTCTAGCATCCCTCAGTGAGCTGGTACTGCTTGTCATTCTGGATTCATGGAGGCTTAGTACTAGAAAATCCTATGCTGAAAAGTGGAAAAGATACTTTTCCTGGAGCCAGGCTCAGGGGATGGGCACAGCGATGCCCAGCTTACCTCATATTCTACAATACTTAACAGAAATGCTCCACAAGGGCCTATCCTTGTCAGTTAAAGTTCATGCCTCTGCCATTTCAGCACATTATAATACTGAGCCACCCCTCTTCTCTCACCCCTTGCTAAAGCACTTCCTTGGTAGGGCCAAAAATTTAAGACACCCCCCCCCCCCAGGAGAGCTCCCACTCCAGCCTGGGACCTTAACTTTGTATTGGAAAAGCTCACTCTTCCCCCCTTTGAACCAGCTGTCACAGCAGACTTGAAATTCCTTTTTTGGAAAACGGCCTTCCTTCTAGCCATTACTTCAGCAAGAAGAGTGTCTGAATTACAGGCCCTCATGGCAGTGGAACCCTTCATTATCTTCCATGCGGACAGGGTTTCCCTCAGCACTAATCCTTCCTTTATGCCCAAGGTGGTGTCTACTGTGGCCCTAAATCAGTCCATTCATTTGCCTACTTTTTTCCCTAATCCACAAAACAAAGGGGAACAAATACTGCACTCTCTGGACGTGCACAAACAACTTGGATTCTGTTTGGACAAGACTAAGCCTGTCAGAAAATCTGAACAGCTCTTTGTTAGCTTTGCTGCAGGGGCAGAGGGGAAGGCCATTTCAAAACAAACCATTTCCATATAGATAGCCCATTGCATTCATTTCTGCTACAAGCACCATGGAAAACCTACCCCACAGGGGATAAGATCACATTCCACCAGGGCTGCATCTACCTCTGCGGCATTTCACAGAGGAGTCCCTACCAGGGACATCCAAGAAGCTGCTACCTGGAGCTCTGTACATACCTTCACCTAGCATTACCACATGTCTATCTTTTCTAAATCCAGAGCTGGATTTGCCACTGCAATCTTGCAGGGATTAATAGCTGGTACTAATGCTGTTTAAGTTCCTCCTCCCTTCCTTAGCTTTGGGAATCAACCTAAATGTGATGACTGCAGCAGTGAAACAAGAAGAACATAGTACAGTTGTGTACACTTACCATAAATGCAGATGTTCAAGTGTATTCACTGTTGCAGTCCTGGTTACCCTCCCTCCAGCCCCCTGACTTCTCTTGGCTCTACCTTTCCTTCTTGTTGGTATATTTATTTTTTCTTGTGTATTTGCTTTTTGATGGGGGTTTACTATACCATTTAATTGCTTCCTGTTGTGGGGACACCTGACATCTGGGGCAAGAAAAACTGATGTAATGGCATCAGCTGCATGTTTTATACCTCTGATGACCTCACATCAAGGAAGAAGTGACAGCATCCGATGCAGAAATACGAAGACTCTGGTATTCAGGCCAGCTGAGGGCTACCCGCAGGCAGATAGCCCAAATGTGATGACTGCAACAGTGAATACACTCTAACATCTACATTTATGGTAAGTGTACACAACTGTACTTTTCTGCCCTTGAAACTCTCATTCATCAAAACAACATCGATACCCACATTCAAAGAAAATACATCTGGCCAGTGGTAGATAAAGATCAACTTTTGGCTTTTTCAAATCATAGGCCCTTTGCACAGGAAAAATACATGTGTTCTTTGATACTCCTTCCTGATTGTATTAAATTATATTCCTTGTATAATACGGTATAGTTGTTAGACGGCATTTTAAATTTATTATTTTGAACATTTTTCCAGTAAACAATGAAACAAAATGCATGCACCAGTAATGACAAATTATTGCCCAATTCAGAAAATTACCATCATAAAAGTTTACTCAGACTTCTACAATCCACCGGTATCAGTAAATATGCGCAATCTCTGCAGAAGTAAAAGTCATGTAAATAATTCCACTTTAAAGAGATCTGTAACTAACAAAGAGGTTGTCGCAAGCAAACAACTTTGTATTTCATTGTTTCATCTACAAATAAAGTGCCTGTTGCATTTGAGGAATAAATTGTCTATGTTACATTAAAAAATGATAAGCTAGTAATATTGCAATAGGGAATGGATGGAAGGTATCTCCACCAAAGAGGACATTCTCAGGACTGCAGCATCCACCCCCTTTAAAAGTACAACACAGTGCCGTATCAGCAATGCATCTCTATACTGTGGGAGTAGAAACAGCAGCATTCTGCATCGAAAGCAAGTACACTACCTGTTGTGCTGTTAACAATGCAAGCAGACTCCGCATAAGCAGCACTAAACGTCTCTTCAAGCCCTCAGCTCCTTGTAAAATCCAGTTGATACTCACCTATATCTCTCAACTTTGAAGCACAAGAAATTTGGAAAAAGCCAAAATTTACTGCCCAAAAACTACGGACACATTTTAAACATTGCTTGTATAATCTTGGAAAGTTGCTAGAATAAAATGCTCTATTACCACCATGCATTTCACTGCCAAGTCTTGAACCCAGGACCCTATGCACTACAGTCAGAGCAATAAACCACTATGCTAAATCAGCTGTTTCCTAAAAGACAGGCAGACTGAAACTTATGTGGCTATCATTTAGTGAATTCAGTTCTTACCGTAGCTCTCAACCTCTTAGCACAAAACACCTAGACAAAGCCAATAATGGGACAATACAGCTCTCAAACATATTCAGTGAATTCAGTTCTCACCATAGCTGTCAACCTCTTAGCACAAAAACCATGGACAAAGCCAATAATGGGGGAATACAGCCCCCAAAATAGGAACAAATTTCAAATATTCATCTTATAAATAGAACATTGCTAGAATAAAAGGTTTTGTGTTACCATGCACTTTCTGAAGAATATGAAGTCTGAAATTCAAATGCCTGCCATTATTTAGTGAATTCAAAATCCAGAAAACCACGAATTTCACAAGAACAAAAATATGAGGCAAAAATTTCACAAGTGATGGTGGGTAGGGAATTCAAGCTCTTGCTACCTGCTCCGAAGGTACAGGGTTTGAGTCTAGCCACCAGGTATTTCCTGAGTTCTCTCTAGCCATCAGGTATATTTAACTGGGGCATTTCTCTCTCTCTCACACACGCACTCTCTCTCTCTCACACACACACACACACACACACACACACACACACACACACACACACAATTTCCTTCCATTCCTCCAACAAAAAACCTGTGAGATGTCCTTCTTCCCACGAGAGCAAGCTGCTACCCATCCTGCAGATGTTGCAGTCCGATCCCCTTCCAGTCTATGCAGATGTAACTGCTAGACTTCTGGGATCTCTGCTTTTGAATGCTGTCTTCCTAATCCGGACTGTCTCAGCAACAGTCTGAATTCTGTGCTCATGCTCTGGACTGGTTCACCAGCAGTCCGGATATCGGGAAATGCTGTGAGCACACATGAGCGAAGGTCCAGGACTCGCATTTGTTTTTTTTATTTTCTTTCTTCTTTACAGCTGGGGGGTGGGGGCTGCAGTCCTTCAGTCCAGTAGCATGGGCTGCCCCTGCTGTGTACTAACAACTGCCAGACTTTGAAGCTTGCTGTGTTAAAATAAATTTGACTTGATATGAATTTCACTAACGAAAATAGTGTAACTTTCCTGGCAGCAGTTTTCTTCAGGGTATGGGAAGCTGTGTTCTTAAATCAGTTATTGGACTTCTTTAAATAAGTAAACTAAAGTTGCAGCCTGATTCATTTTGAAGAAAGACAAAATGCCCAAAAGACTGTTCCCTCGAAGAAAACAAGGAGAACAGCTTCCATTTGCTGCAGTTTCTGGCTGACTGACTTAAATTTTGAAGTGATTGTTTTGGCTGAAGAGCATGCCGTGTTTGATTGTCTTTCTGTGTCCAGTGTAAATCATAAGTATAAATGTTTTTCTGCCTGTTTATCCCTAGAATTATATACATCTTTCTTTGTTCAGTTTAAATCATAAGCATACACTTTTTTCTGCATGTTTATTCCTTATACATCATGTCTTTTAACATTCTGATGTATGGCTTGTGAAACTTCATATTTTCATTGTTGAATAACAGTAAACACGTTAGTAGCTGCTCTGCATGTTTTTAGTATAGTAACTGATAAACTTTATTTCCCAGGTCCAGTGGAAGATGACTTAAAAAATCGAGATGTGAGAGAAGCCAAAGTCACACCAAGTCCAGACACGCAGGCAGATGCTCAAAACCTCCTAACAATGACAACACTTCTTGATAAATTGGCCAAGGAAAATCAAGAAATCAGATTAATGCAAGCAGAGCTGCAGGTATGTTTATGCTATCAGGTAGCTACATAGATTGTCATGATTATGAGTGCAATACTGAAATATTGGTGCTTAAAAGATTGATAAATTGATAATAATATGCCTGACCTGTGAATAAAAATAGAGGAACTAGAAACATTTTTATTACTTGTATCTAACTGTCGATATCCATAAACAAGAGCTTCCAGTTTCTCAGTTTTTGCATTATCTTTTTTTTTTAGTTTCATCCCACATATCCTCAACTGCCAAATTAGAATCCTTTTTAATCATACTTCAAAATACTTCACCTTATCGTGTCCCCATAAATATGAGTATTGCTGAACCAAGTCATAAGTGGATAAATAATTTACGGCTGTAGCTTTTCTCTTATCTTTTTTATCTTCATTAATTTTATATCCCAAAAAGACATGAAGCTGTCTCAAAGTGTCCCACGATAGTGAAATGAAATGTAATGTCTTTTTCTGGATTTATCTAGTACAAAATAATATAATCTGCAAATAAAGCCAACTTTTCTTGATTACCAAATCAGTTATATCTTTCAATTTCTGAGTCCCTTTCTCTGCAAATTGCTGTAAATATAAAGCTGATAATAAAGTGCAATTAGGACACCCCAGCCTGGTTCCTCTATTCAAACCCTGTCAATATAATTCTTTCCTCCTGATTTTTCATATATTGTCCTAATTAACTCAATTAAATTCAGTGAATACAAATGCTTCTGTTGCCCTACTCATAAGATCCCAGCTTACTGTGTAAGATGCTTTTTCTGTATCAAGACGCACAAAATACAGCTGTATTTTCTGACATTCTGCTTTCCTTTGGATCATCATTGTTCTATTAATGTTGTCAGCCGATTGAATACCCCCACAAAACTGCACTGATCCATAGTCTTTCAATTCTGGTAACACCTTTGACATTCTTTTAGCTAGTCTACACATAAATAATTCATAATTATGGTTTAAGTTGAAATGGTTCTAAATGAGTTCGGTTTTGATTGGTATTTACCCTATTTGGGTAGTAAAGCCACCATAGCTTTTTTCCAAGGTGATGTTACTTCCCCTCCTTTTAAAATACTATTAAAATCTTTCAGATCTTTATCACTCTGTTCCCTCCAAACTTCCACAGGAATACCATGATGTCCTTCTATTCATATGCTGCTGTATCCATAACATGTGGGAGTCTGCCTCCGGTTGACACTTACGTCTTTCCATTTTTCAAAAGATAAATGCTACTATGAAGGTACGTGTGACAGCCCACATCACTTAGCATACGTCAGCCATAAGCGGAAGTCAGCACTCACCTACCTCAGAACTTTTGTATTGCCTGTGTAACTGCCAGATCCAGTCGTCTCTCACTGGGAAAGGTGACTTTGTGCTTGTCCGTGTACCCCATAGAGGTTTTTGTCACTTTCTTGCTACTGTATTGTGGGTTAATGTCCGGTAGAAAGGGCACGTGTATGTGTGTAAGGCAGATTCCACATAAAGACTCACATGAGCTCTGCTTATTCTGTCTAGGTCTAGACCACGATCGTACCACTTGCAAGATCTGTAAAGCCTTTGTACCTAAGACTCTTAGGAGCCATTCTGCCACTCTAAAACTTAACCTAGAGAATAAGCATCTGAAATGCTCAGCTCAAGATATGGACCTGACATTGGGAATCTTGGAGGAGCCTCCCACAAAAAAGGCCAAAAAACGTTGACCTGAACCTATGACTGCACTCTCTTTTCCGACCGTACCTCTCGAGGCCGATAAAGACCTGGAGTCCAAGTTGGAATCCACAGACCTCTTGCTGATGGGTACCCAGGGGGAAGCCATTAAGGAGGCTGCAAACACGTCTCGGAGGGAGTCGCAGGAGTCCGAACTGGGTGCTGGGGTGAAACCACAGCTTATATCCAAGGGCCCACGTGGGGTTTCCCAAATCGTCGTTCGTGAAGATGTTCTCTCAAACATCGTTGAGTGTCATCAGACGTCCAGTACTCCTTCTCTCCAACACATCTCTGACACCTCAGCGTCAGATACCCCCAAAATGAAAATAAAACCAGAAAACCAAACATATGTTGCTCCTTCTCAACTGACCATGCCATCTGATCAAACGCCTGACTGGCTGGCAGGCCTTTACCCAAGGCCTACTTAACTCATTCCCTCCAGTACAGCTCTTTTGAATGTGTGCCTTTAACTTCCAGTAGGCGTGGCTTAAGGCTTTAAAAAATGAAGTTATCACCTTTCAGTTCTAGTAAATGCTCACTGAGAGAGGTCAAATATCAGTTGTGCTTGCCATCACATATGCTTCAAGACAAAATATCCCGGTACCTTGTATGTAACATGGTTTTGGAATTATTAATGTAAATATGAACAATCAATATTTGACACCTAGAGGAGCAGTAGGAGGTAACTGCAGAAGACGCCTGGAGGAGCACTGTACTGTAATGAGTTAATGCCTTCTTGGCCTTACATCAGGCGTCTGCTCCTGCTCAGGCCCCTTCAGCTTCCACTCCTAAGAATAAACTGTTGCCTGATATTTCCTCTAAGGAAGAGGAATTTTCAGGAGATGAATCCCTGACTTATACCTCTCAAATTGCCTCTCCTCTGGGGTATGCTTCCCTAGAGGAGGAGTCTAATGGAACCGATTCCTCTGGGAAGACATTACCTTTGGAGAGACTATTGTACAAATGAAGGACTTTTTTAAATGGGACTGCAGTCAGGTTTCTGAGACCCAAAAGAGCTATTATGACTTCTTGAAAATGGAGTCCCCCAAACCATCTGCTGTTCCTCCTATCCATCCTGCATTCTTGGATGCCTTTCTGGCTGCTTCAAAAGCTTTAGAAAGTCCCTGAACATGCCAAATTCCTCTTCAAGGTCCCTTCTGCAGATCCATCAACTATTTCTATGGCTGCAGATAAGACATCTAAGCTTCCTCCTTCCACCTCCTTATTCCCCTCAGATAAGGAAAGTAGAATAATGGAAAGATTGGGCAAAAAAGTCTATAACTCTGCCACATTAGCTGTGAGAGCCATAAACTGTCAAACTCACAGATGCCCCTACTCACAGATGCCATTAAACAGTTGGGTGACTTGCCTGAGTCTCCCAATAAAGCTAAGATCATCAGCCTATTGAATTCCTGCAGCCAAGTTGCTAGACGCACTATAAAGTGTAGATCTGAAGTAGTTTACTTCATTTGATCTTCAACCTGTGGGTACCGGATCCGTATCAGATCTGAGCCAGCAACTTCACAAGCATCTGCTCCAAGCTCCTCCCCCTACCCATAATAAACGACCACTACCTACCATCCCTCAGATCTCATTTGCTATGGCTTCGCAACACATCGTGATCCCTGAGCTCCGGGTTGTGAGTAGAGTCTTTGAAGTTTTCTGGTTCTCTTTTGGTAGTTCCAGTGGGTCTGTTGGTAGAGTAGGTCTTCTCCCTTCCTCCCCCTCGCTGGTGCGTTGAGTTGTAGATAGCTTTCTAGTTCTAGCTGGTAGTCAAAACAAGTCTTTACAAGATGCACAAAGTGTGGCCACAAACAGTCGCCTGCTGACAGCCACAATCTGTGTGTTCTTTGCTTAGGTATTGCTTATCTCTCCACTGACTGCAGTATTTGTGCGGGTTTTAACCTGCGATCCCTTAAAGACCGTAGGGCTAAACTTATGATGAAGGGCCTTCTCCCTTCTATGGAGGCGACTGCCTCCAGTTCTGCTTCAGTCATGTCTGTGACCACCTCTGCTTCGGCTCCCACCCTCAGTTCCTCTCCCTCCCAGGCTGGGACTCATCCTCCTGCTACTAGGCCTGTGAAAGGAGAGCATAGAAAGGACAGAGAGAAGGAGAGAGCACAAGGATGACAAGAGGAAGAGGTTTCAGGACCGTTCGGCTGCGGACGGGCCTCCCCCTAAACGTCAGACTAGCCACCGACCTGACTCCCCATAGCTCCAATCTCCTAGGTTTTCACCAGAGGTGGAGGAGCCTAGGCCATCTTCTAGGGCTTCGGTTCTCCGACCCGCCAGGTCGGAGTCTGTAGCTTCGTTGTAGTTTACCCTCAGTCTTTCAGAAGCTGACATGGAATAAAATGATGCAGCGATTTATTCGCACACAATTCAAATGGGAGTCTTACAAGCCCCCTCTCCTCTGGAGGGGGGGAGCTTGCTTTCTGTCTTTACACCTATATCTCCTTCTCCGATCCAAGCCCCAGTTTCGGAGTACATGTATCTGAGAGGTTCCCTAGTCAGGGGGTTGGTGCTGACGGTACCTGTTTCCTCGTTGCCGGCAACTACCTGGAGCATGTCTGATCTGACTAGCTCTGCTCTGAGTGGCTCTCGGAGTCGTAGTCTTGGTGTCGGATCCGAGGGGGTGTAGTTTTTTTTCCATCAGCGCCAACCTTGTTGGGTCACGGCCACTTCCTAGGCGCTCCGTCCACTTTGGGTCCAGCTCCGATCCCCGTGTCTGATCCGAGGAGAGCGGCTCCGTTACTAGTGTCTCACAAAGCTCGATCTCCTTCAGTGTTCGACATTGTGGAAAGGGTCCTCTCCAATGGGTCGAAGCTCCTGACTATATCTTCGGACTCTATCCCGACTCCCTATGCTTTTCTTGTGACTCCCATCATTTTAGTGCAGGGACAGCCTGTGCTCGAGGAGCCATAGGTGGTTTCCATTGAGGAATAACAGGTGGTTTGTGAGCCCGCTCCGGAGAGCCCCACCGGATATGTGCAAGAGGAGGCACTTGGACTTCTCTCTGGAGTCCCTCACAGAGGACACTGATTTGGATGAAAGGGAAGGTTCCCCCAGATCACTTCTCGAGGATGTCTCATTTGGAGACATCATGGAAATATTGCGCCAGTGGGGAGGACCTTCCTCACACGAATCAGTGTTCCTGGAGGCCTTCGGCATGGACCCATCTACTTCCTGGGTGTCCCCGCACGGATCCATTAATGGACTTGGTCATCTCGCGGGCTTGGAAGGAACCGGACACCATGGAACCAATCCCAAAGTGCCCGGATAAAATCTTAAGCCCCCCTGTGGACAGACCTGCTTGGAATAAAGGGTCCCCGGTAGATGCAGTAGTGGTAGCAGCTGCCACCAAGAGGGAACTAGCCCAGGAGAATTCCTCAGTCCATCCTCCTGACCGTGAGTCTAGGACGATGGATCATCTAGGGAAGCGGGTGTATGCGTCAGCAACCTTTTCTATCAGGGCACTGAACTATCTGGCCTATGTTACACAACTACAGTGCGACCTGGTTAAGGAGCTGGCTCAGTTGCCCCCACAGTCCATGTCGCAGGAGGAAAGGCGTACGTTCTCCATGAGGATGGCTACCTTGACAGTGGATTCTAATACGTCCATGCGACTCCTATCGCACGCAACCGAAGGAGCGGCTAGGTCTGGCGTTGCCATGAGGCGTCACACCTGGTACAGGTTGTGTCAGTTCACGGAACCCTTCAAGGCATCTTTTGCGAATGCCCCTTATGATAGTTCTTCCCTCTTTGGAAAGACAGTCTGTGACACCTTGGTCCAGAGCGAGAAAGATGGGAAGACACTGTCTGCCATCGGAATCTGCTTCTTGAACCCTCAAAGATCCTTTTCCCGGAATCAGCGAGGCCAAAAGAAGATGTGGTTCCGGAAGTCTCAGTATTCCGGGACACTCAGGGCCCTTCTTCCCATAGAGGCCGAGGGGGACGGGACAGACACTGGCCCAGAGGCAGTGGGGGGTCTGCGGAATGTTGGGTCTCGAGAACAGTTCTTGGACAGGCCCGCACAGCAGCCCTGAGGGGTTGCCCAACTACTCTGCTCTGGAGGCAGTCGGGGGTCACCTGTCATTGCACCTGACGGCATGGGAGTCTGTGTCATCAGACAGCTGGGTGCTTCAGATAATATTCAGAGGCTGTTCAATCCCATTTGTTCCCCCACCCCTTCCAAACACTTCCCAGATGTTCCACCCACGCAAAGGGAGGCAACCGCACTAGAGGTTTCCAAGCTGCTAAAGAAACGAGCCATCGAACCCGTCCCCCTAGATCAAGTCTGGATCGGGCATCTACTCCAAGTTCTTTTTGGTGCCAAAAAAAACGTGGGACTTGAGGCTATTCTGGACCTGTCTACTCTGAACCTGTCAGTTGCCAAAGAGAAGTTCCAGATGTTCACCTTACAGTCCATCCTGCCATACCTGCAAGAGAGCGACTGGATGTGCTCGTTCGACCTCTAGGACACTTACTATCACATAAAGATGCACAGAAGCTCCAGGAGGTTTCTCTGCTTCTGGCTAGGGGCCAGACATTATCAGTTTTGAGCCTTAGCCTTTGGTCTCACCACAGCCCCCAGGGTATTTACCAAAGTGATGGCAGTGGTAGCGGCTCACCTGAGGCTTCAGGGAATTCAGGTCTACCCTTACCTGGGCGATTGGCTCCTTACTGCTCCCACCAAGCATCTACCTTGTCAGACCAGAGACTATTTCCTATGCCTTGCACACCATCTAGGAATTAGTCAACACAGACAAATCTCTTCTAAACCCTGTCCAGGTTTAGAATACATAGAAGCATGGATAGACACGTTCCTGATCTCGGAGAGAATTCAAAGCTTATGGATGCATGTCGCTTTCATTTACCAATGTCATCTCCCCTCAGCAGACTCAGTTTTAAGGCCCCTAGGCTCTATGACAACAACAATCACTCTTCTACCGTGTGCTCGCTTACACATGCGAGTCCTTCAGTGGACTGTAGCGGTGCAGTGGTCTATGTTGGATCTTCCATTGTCATACCCGATACACATAAGCAAAGCCTGAAGGTAGTCCCTTCTCTGGTGGATGCATTCTTCGAAATCTTGGAAGGACGACTTTTTGTCACAGCCCCTGCCCAAACCACAGTGACCACGGATGCCTCCCAGCTAGGGTGTGGGGACATTGCTTGGGAAGGACAGTTCAAGGCATGTGGTCCCTGGTTGAGACCAGTTTGCATATAAATGTTCTGGTGATGAGGGCAGTCCTTTTAGCGTTGCAGGCCCTTCATGCCTTTCTACCTCCGGGAACCATGGCTATTCAGTCAGACAACATGTCGGTGGTCTGGTATATCAACAAACCTGGAGGGATCAGATCTTACCCCCTTTGTCATGAGGCCATGAAAGTTTGGGAATGGGCGATCTCCACCGGTCGTTTTCTGATAGCAACGCACATTCCGGTACGGTCCAACATTCTGGCAGACAAAGTAAGCCAGACTATTCTGACACCTTACGTGTGGTTTCTGAATCCTTCAGTAGGGGAGCAGATCTTTCTAGAGTGGGGTCGGCCTTGCTGCAATCTCTTCATATCTCCTTCCAACACGAAGTGCAGTGAGTTCTTCGCGCTGAGCTCCCCGCCATGGGAATCCCCAGAGATGCTCTAGTCCATGCTTGGCCTCCTGGTCTTCTTTAAGCTTACCCTCCTGTACCCCTAATTCCAAAGTTCCACCAGAAGGCACGTCGACTGGGGAGCAAAGTGATCCTCATTGCCCCGTTTTGACCTTTACAGGTATGGTTTCCCTTCCTCTGGTTTCATCTTCTTGCTCCTCCTTGGATCCCTTTCCGGATCTCATCTCTCACCCTTCAAGGGTCCTTCATCCGAATCTGGACAGTCTGAAGCTCACGGCTTGGCTGCTCCAGTTCCATTAATTGTAAGGACTCCCAGGTTGTCTTCTTCAGTCAGGACTATTCTGGTGGCAGCTCATATGTCGTCCACCAGGAAGATTTATCGTAGCAAATGTAAGCGTTTTTCACTTTGGGCCTCTCAGAGGAATTTAGATCCTTTTACAGCTCCCATTCTGGCTATCCTTGATTCTTTGGCAAACATTTTTCAACAGGGAGCTAGCTCATGTACAGTGAAGGTTCAACGAGCTGCCATTTCTCATTTCCACATTTGTGAGAACTCGGCTTCTTTGGCCTCTTCCAGATTGTGAAAAGCCTTTATCAAAGGTACCTTCCTCTTGTGTCCTCCGGTCAAAGATCCTGTCCCCTCGTGGGACCTTACTATGGTACTACAAGTGCAGGTTGCCCCTCCCTTTGAACGTGCAGCAACCATAGATCTTGTGTTTCTGTCTTGGAAGACAGCCTTCCTAGTGGCTATCACCTTGGCTAGGAGGGTCTCAGAACTTCAGACGTTGTCTGTCAAGGTTCCATACATGGTTTTCCTTAAGGACAGGGTTTCTCTTCGCACCAATCCCTCCTTTCTTCCAAAAGTGTCATCCAAGGTCAGTAGCAATCAGAGCCCCCAGGGTGTTTACCAAAGTGATGGCAGTGGTAGTGGCTCACCTGAGGCTTTAGGGAATTCAGGTCTACCCTTACCTGGGCGATTGGCTCCTTACTGCTCCCACCAAGCGTCTGCTTTGTCAGACCAGAGACTATTTCCTATGCCTTGCACACCATCTAGGAATTACAGTCAACACAGACAAATTTCTTCTAAACCCTGTCCAGGTTATAGAATACATAGGAGCATGGATAGACACGTTCCTGACTTCGGAGAGAATTCAAAGCTTATGGATGCATGTCGCTTTCATTTACCAATGTCATCTCCCCTCAGCAGACTCAGTTTTAAGGGCTATAGGCCCTATGACAGCAACAATCACACTTCTGCCGTGTACTTGCTTACACATTCGAGTCCTTCAGTGGACTCTAGCGGTGCAGTGGTCTGTGTTGGATCTTCCCTTGTCATACCCGATACACATAAGCAAAGCCTGCAGGTCGTCCCTTCTCTGGTGGATGCATGCTTTGGAAATCTTGGAAGGACTACTTTTTGTCACAGCCTCTGCCCAAACCACAGTGACCACGGATGCCTCCCAACTAGGGTGCGGGAGCATTGCTCGGGAAGGACAGTTCAAGGCATGTGGTCCCCAGTCAAGACCAATTTGCATATAAATGTTCTGGAGATGAGGGTGGTCCTTTTAGCTTTGCAGGCCCTTTGTGCCTTTCTACCTCCGGGAACCATGGCTGTTTAGTCAGACATGTCGGTGGTCTGGTATATCAACAAACAGAGAGGGATCAGATCTTACCCCCTTTGTCATGAGGCCATGAGAGTTTGGGAATGGGCGATCTCCACCAGTCGTTTTCTGATAGCAACGCACATTCCGGGATGGTCCAGCATTCTGGCGGACAAAGTAAGCCAGACTATTCTGACACCTTACGAGTGTTCTCTGAATCCTTTAGTAGCGGAGCAGATCTTTCTAGAGTGGGGTCGGCCTTGCTGCGAACATCTCCTTCCAACACGAAGTGCAGCGAGTTCTTCGCTCTGATCTCCCCGCCATGGGAATCCCCAGAGATGCTCTAGTCCATGCTTGGCCTCTCAGTCTTGTTTAAGCTTACCCTCCTGTACCCCTTATTCTAAAGTTCCTCCATAAGGCACGTCGACTGGGGAGCAAAGTGATCCTCATTGCCCCCATTTTGACCTTGCCAGGTATGGTTTCCCTTCCTTTGGTTTCATCTTCTAGCTCCACCTTGGATCTTGGATCCCCTTCCAGATCTCATCTCTCACCCTTCAAGGGTCCTTCATCCGAATCTGGACAGTCTGAAGCTCACGGCTTGGCTGCTCCAGCTCCCTTAATTGCTAGGACTCTTGGGTTGTTTTCTTCAGTCAGGACTATTCTGGTGGCAGCTCATAAGTCCTCCATCAGGAAGATTTATCATAGCAAATGTAAGCGCTTTTCCCTTTGGGCCTCTCAAAGGAATTTAGATCCTTTCACAGCTCCCATTC
Source organism: Protopterus annectens (assembly GCF_019279795.1). Lineage (NCBI taxonomy): Eukaryota > Metazoa > Chordata > Ceratodontiformes > Protopteridae > Protopterus > Protopterus annectens. The sequence goes on from NC_056741.1 coordinate 588,759,063, forward strand.
CGGCTATCCTTGATTATTTGGCTAACATTTTTCAACAGGGGGCTAGCTCATCTACAGTGAAGGTTCAACGAGCTGCCATTTCTCATTTCCACATTGGTCAGAATTCGGCTTTTTTCACCTCTTCCAGATTGTGAAAAGCCTTTATCAAAAGTACCCTCCTCTTATGTCCTCCAGTCAAAGATCCTGTCCCCTCGTGGGAACTTACTATGGTACTACAAGCGCTGGTTGCCCCTCCCTTTGAACGTGCAGCAACCGTAGATCTTAAGTTTCTGTCTTGGAAGACAGCCTTCCTAGTGGCTATCACCTTGGCTAGGAGGGTCTCAGAACTTCAGCTGTTGTCTGTCAAGGTTCCATACATGGTTTTCCTTAAGGACAGGGTTTCTCTTCGCACCAATCCCTCCTTTCTTCCAAAAGTGGCATCCAAGGTCAATAGCAATCAGACTATCAATTTACCTGTTTTCTTTCCAAATTTCACAAACAAAGCTGAATACAAGTTGCATTTATTGGATGTTCATAGACAGCTACATTTCTGTTTGCACAGGACCAAATCTTTTCGTAAATCTGACCAGTTGTTTATGTCCTTTTCTAAACCCGTTTTGGGTAAACCTTTTTCCAAGGTGTGACCATTGCTAGTTGGATTTCTCAATGCATCCTTCACATCTACAAGGATAAAGGTTTGTCTCCTCCGGGTCAGATTAGAGCTCATTCGACAAGGTCCATGGCTACTTTTGCGGCCTTTTGGTCTAGAGTATCCTTAGACAACATTTGTTCTGTGGCTGCTTGGTCCTCATCTCATACTTTTATTTCTCAGTACAGATTGGATTTGACTTCTTAAAGGAGAGCGTCCTTTGGTTCCGTGGTGCTCCGGAATATCCTTCCATGAGGCCATCCAGGTGTTAAGTAGCTGGGGACTCTGTCCCACAGGTTGAAGATCAAATGAAGTAAACTACTTCAGATAAAGAAGTTATGTACTTACCGTAAGGTTCCATCTGAATAGTTATACTTCATTTGTCTTCAACTGTCCCTCCCTCCTACCCCCTGGCCTTACGATATGGGCATGTTTCATAGGTGGTGCATTGTGTGCGGTAAGATGGTTTGGATCGGGTTGTTTAGTGTAGGGTGCAGCAAACTCAGTCTGAGTTGTGGAAGGTAGTGGTGGTGTATTATGGGTAGGGGAAGGAGTTTGGAGCTCGGAGCAGATGCTTGTGAAGCTGCCGGCTCGGATCTGATACAGATCTGATACCCACAGGTTGAAGACAAATGAAGCAGAACTATTCAGATGGAACGTTATGGTGAGCACATAACTTCTTTTTATGATGCAGTTGAGGCTTCAGCAAGGGCTGCTGCCTCAGGGTCTACCATCAGGAGATACTCCTGGCTTTAGGCTACAGCCTTTGCCAGATGACATTAAAACCAAACTAATGGATGCACCCTTAGACAACAAGGCAGTGTTTGGTTCAGCAGCTGCTGAGCTCTTTAAGGCCCTTCAGGTGAAGGTCAAAGAACTTCAGGACCTCAGGCACATGTTTATGTCCCTGGTTCCCCACTTCCAGAGAAACTGCCCGGCAAGATCAACCTTTGTGAGAAGGCCTACCAGACATATGTCCTCCAAGGGAAGAAAGATTCCAGAAAGCAGACTCCCTCCAGGTCTTCTTCCTCCACACCTACTCAAAAGCAGCCTTTTTAGACTAAACCTGGTAGTCTGTGACTACCGGGCCTTAAACCCAGCTACCCCACACTCCCTGCATCTTTCCCTGTCCTTCCTTGATTGGAAATGGATTACCCAGGATTCTTGGGTCCTGTCAATCATAAAACAAGGTTATTTCTTGGTGTGGGAGTCCAGACCAACCTTCAAAGGCATTCTTCAACCCCTTCAAGACCAAATGGCTTCCTTTCCTGCATACCCTCCTTTTGCAAGGTACAATTCAAGAAGTACCCCAAGATGTAAGAGGGAAGGGATTTTACCCCAGGATGTCCTTGGTCCCCAAAAAAGAAGATCCCTGGAGACCTATTTTGGATCTGTCCCATCTGAATACCTTTCTCAAGGTCCCCTCCTTTCAGATGCTGACTCATCCATCCTCTGATCCTCCCCCAGGTCTACATGGTGTAATTAGATATAAAGGATGCCTACCTGCACACCCCAATCCATTCACCTTTCAGGGAATTCCTTCATTTCTCAGTGGGTTTTGCACATTTTCAGTTCTGTGCTTTGCCATTTGGTCTCTCTATGGCCCCAATGGTGTTCACAAAGTGTCTAGCTGCAGTCATTGCCTTTGCCAGAATGCAGAGGATCCAACTCTTCCCTTATTTGGATGATATCCTCATCCAGGCATTGTCGTCACAGATGGCTCAACAGCATCTGGACTATGCCATCTCCCTACTGAGAGCCCTGGCATTTACCATAAACCTTCAAAAATCATCTCTGACCCCCTCCCATGACCATATGTTCTTAGGATGTAGGATTGTCACGGGACAGATGATGATGTGTCTTTCTCCAGACAAGATTCTGAAACTTGCTTCTTATCCCCAGGGAATCCTTCCTCTCCAAGTCCTGCCCGCCAGGGAATTTCTGAGGCTCCTGAGATTCATGGCCTCCACCATTCCCATGGTACCTTTAACAAGACTGCACATGAGAACCATTTCACTGGTACTTAAGGGTAGTCTGGAAGCAACACCTGCACCTTCTGGTGTTTATGGTACCTCTTCTGCCCTGCCTATCCAGGGAACTAAAGTGGTAGATTGCTCAGATTTCATACAGTCCAGGCCTTCCTCTGCAACTCCCTCCACCCAATCAGGATCTGTACACAGATGGTTCAGACTCTGGTTGGGGGGCAACCTTAAGAGACTGGAGAGTGAGGGACACTTGGACATACTCCCAACAGAGGGAACACATCAGCATCAAGGAGATGAGAACCTTGATATTTGCCCTTTAAATCTTCAAGGCTCAAATCCTCCTAGGAGTTCTGAGATGGTACACAGACAACATCACTGTGCTGTGGTACTTCAACAAGTGTGTGTGTGTGTGGGGGGGGTCCTACATCCTGTGCAGATTGGCTCTACAGGCATGGGAAATTGCCCAACAGAGACAAGTATCCCTCTTAGCCATCTACATACCTTTGACTGAGAATGTGACAGCGGATGCTCTGACAGGTCCAGGACTCAATCCCACAAATAGATGTTAAATATGGATGTGTTCCTGGACCTGGCCCATTGACGAGCTATACCTCAGGTAGACTTGTTTGCCTCTCCCATGAACAGAAAACTCCCAGCGTCTGCACCAGGATATTCACTCCCAGGGCATGGAAGGTGGAAGCTCTTTCCTTCCCATGGAAGGGGATGTATACTTAAGCATTCCCCCTTCCCTCTCATACAAAAAGTTCTGCTGAAGATTCAGAGGGAACAATCTCAAATCTTGTTGGTAACCCCCTTTTGGCCAAGCAGCACTGGTTCCCCCTTCTACATCTTCTAGCCACGGGCAATCACTACAAGTTGCCCCTCAGGATGGACCTACTCAGACAGGAGAAGGGAACTCTCATACACCCCCAAATATCCACCCTGAACTGTACACTGTGGGTGATAGGGCATTGATTCCCTTTAGGCATCTTTACACCAAGGACGTGCTTCAGGTTCTGCAGGAGGCCAGAAAACTCACTACCAGAAAATCCTATCTATCCAAGTGGAGAAGGTTTTCTGTTTGATGTCTGAAACAAAACCCTCAACCACTGTCTGCAGAGCCCCCCAGTGATTGTCTTACCTGTGTGAATTGATGAACCCTGGCTTGTCATATTCTTCCATCAAGGCTCACCTGTCTGCCATCTCAGCATGTTTACCTTTCTCCCTTCCTTTGGCATATAGGCTGGAAATCAAGCTCTTCTTAAAAGGAGTACTACACATTAGACCTCCAAGGAAGCCTATTCCCCCTCCTTGGGATCTTAATTTTATTTTGTTGAAGCTTACCTTAACTCCCTTTGAACCAGCTAAGGACTGCACTCTCCAACACTGCACATGGAAAACTGTTCTCCAGTGGCCATTACGTCAGCCAGAAAGGTGTCTGAACTTCACGCCCTCATGGCCTCTCCCCTTTTACAGGTTTCCACAAGGACAGGGTTTGCCTATGTACTAACCCATCTTTCATGCCTAAAGTAGTTAATGAACTTTCCCTAAATTAGGCCATCAATCTTCCTACCTTCTTTTGTTCGCTACAAACGTCCAGCAAAAGGATCCTTCACTCTTTGGATATGCATAGTCAACTCCGATACTATTTAGCTAAATCCAAATCCATTTGTAAATCAGATAGGTGTTGTCTGTTATCACCCAAGATCCCTGGGACACCCTGCTTCCAATTAACCATTTCCTCCTGGATCTCCAAAACTATTTCTTTTTGCTACACAGCCCATGGTAAAAGACTCCCCTTCCCAGTGAAGACACACTCCACTAGGGCTGTGTCCTCATCTGGGGCCTTCTTTAAGGGTTTGGATACCGCTGCCATTTTAGAAGCAACTACATGGTCATCTGTACACACTTTCATCAAACATTACAAGTTGGATATCATTTACAGGTCCAGAGCAGGATTTGCCTGGGCCATTTTGCATTGCTTTGTGGAAAATGTCTAAGTTCCCCCTCCCTATTCTTAAAAGCATGAGCTTTTGCACTCTCCCTCATGTTATGGATACAGCAGCATATGAATAGAAGGACATAGTGTAGTTGTGTAAAATCTTACCATAACTTTAGATGTCCTTCTCTTCTATATGCTGCTGTATAGTTTCCCATCCTACCTTCCCCCTGACACTTACCTAACTCTTGAGTACCCACTCCATAGTCTCTGGCACCCAGCGGCATTCAGTTGTGAGGTAGGTGCATGCCAGTGTCTGCTTTATGCCCGACGTCCATTTATGGCCAATGCACGCTGAGTGATGCGAGCTGTTGCACGTGCCTTCACAGTAGCATTTATCTTTTGTAAAATGGTTCGATGTATGATTCAACCGGAGGCAGACTCTCACATGTTATGGATTCAGCAGCATATAGAAGACAGGGACATCTAAAGTTATGGTAAGATTTTACACAACTATACTTTACAGGTGAATTCCCTGCCGATTGTTAGTACATCACCATTTTCATCTCATCTCCTCCAGTCTTAACTGTTAGTTGTTGAGTCTTCTTCCTCTAATTTTTGCATAATTAAGTCTTCCATAAATATTTCCATTTGCTCAAGTCTTTTGACAACCCATTCTACTTTTTCTTTCCTAAGTCATTATGGTAAAAGTTTTTGGCCTGTGGAGTTATCAAGTAATGGTTGGTTAACAGCAATCTTTCTAAACTCATGCATATTAACCAAACGCACCCTTATTTTCTCTTTAGCACACTGCAGTTGCTCCCCTTCTGATTCTGTGAGTTTCTCCTTATTCTGCAATATTTTAACCTTTTTTAGCCCTTTTGAATAGTTCATATTACTTCTAAACCATATCTCTTTCTCTTTTTGTTTCTACCCTGTTTTTAAATTCCATTTTCATTTTTATCCCAGTCCTTCTGAAGAAATTTCTATCTTCTTTAATAACTCTTTAATAATTTACACTATCCATTCTTTACATTTCTGTCTTTTTGACAGGTTGGTGGGGAAGGCACCAGTGTCCCATTTTTCATTTCCCAGCATTTTTATCTTAGTTTTTATTGATGCATTATCTGAAGTGGCTATTGGATGTGTCTCAAAGCTTTCAGTTCCTCTGTAATATAATTTCTGTCTAATCTAGCCAAGTTGTTGTACCTTTGGGAATAATATATAACTTCTGTCTGACTTTCTACTACTGAATTCACTTCTTCCGTACTAAATATTTTCATAACTTTCTTAAGAAATCTACCCTCTTTTGTTAAATGTTCCCTTCTAGGTCCCACTGATAGATCCTTACTATTGCAAATCAAGTTCCAGTCCCCACCAATAAGTAATATTTCCTGCTGAAAGCTGATTATTTCTCCCAAAAAGTTGCTCCTTAATAGCAGTTTTTGGTGGAGTATGAATACATGCCATGTTAAATTTTCCTGGCTTTCAATTATCCCCTTACTGCCACAAATCTACCATTATTGTCTTTTCTTTTTCTTCTTCTGCTTCTGTTATCACTTTTGGATCCCCCTCTGGCAATCAGTACTATTAGTTCTATTTTCTTTTGTCCATGATATTCTACTGACTATCCATTCAGAAATCCTTTCTTAGTCAAACTCACATGCGTATTTCTTTCCAAATGTGTCTCCTGCAGCATTGCTATTTGCACTTTGCATTTCTGAATATAATTCAATATCCTTTCCTTTTTCTCTGTACCTGTAAGACCATTTCCATTCCAAGATTCTAGGGATAGTGTTGCTATTTTGATAAAAAGTTACTTTTCCCACTTATTATACATAATTTATTTAGTGTGTATTTCCAGCTTTTCTCTTACATGTACACACTAATGCTTGGCAAGCTGATTTTTTCTACAGTTCTTTCTTCTCATCTTCATGTGAACCTGTCTCATTTTTTCAAGAATTTTTGCTTCAGTAAAAACCATCAAACAAACAGCAGCAAACTAACAATAAATGCATTCTCAGAACACCCCCATCCCCAATTAACTTAGAACAACTACAAAAAGCTATGTACATTTTCATCAAGGAAAAAGTTTAACCCTCCAGATAGAAACATTTTCCCTAAATCAACATATGCGCCCACAGGCATAACCTAATCTAAAATTAAGGTTAGCTGTGTTAAAGGGCCCATTACAACCTATGTTTTCACTTAACACTGATTGCGGTCTGTTCTTTTCTTATCATTATTCCCTCACAAATATGAAAATCAGATTGTGTGCTTTCAGAAAACATTAACATTTAGCCCTAAGAAAAAGTGCACTGGCTACCTTTAAATACATTTGAATTATGCACTGGTTCTATTAAATACATTAACATATTAAAGCTGATGGGAAGGCTGCTATCTGTTATTCACTTCTCATAATTTAAAACTTTGTTATAAACTATATTTATTTAAAACTATCCCTGTGATTCGGTAAACTCTGTGCAGACTTTGCTCGAAACCTACATGGAGTTTACACGTGTGCACAGTGATGGGAGGTGAGCTGCAGCGCTTATTGCATATTCATGCCATGCACCATGTGTAAACATAAGTGTGGTTTTGTGGCTGGCAACAGTGTTGCCAGGCATTAAGTAGTATAAGCCAACACATATAGCAGTCCTGTTTAACTCAGAGCACAGTAGATTAGCAGGCTTGTGAGGAATGTGACAATCATCACCAGGGCTTAACAGATAATAGTTCTCATAGCTCTCAGTCTCTTAATGCAAGATATCTGGACAAAGCCCAACATAATGGGGGGGCCAATGACCCAGAAATAGGAACAGATTTGACATACTTGCTCTTTAGAAATGTGCTGAATAACAAGGTTTGTGTTAAGATATATCTTAAGTCTGAAACTTAAATCTATGTAATTATTTAGTGACATCAGTCCTGATATTATCCCAGTGTTATGGCAAAAGGACCACACATTTTATAAGGATCGGAGCAAAAGATGTAAGGCAAAAATCTGAACACAATGTGAAAATCTGGACAGTTGAGAGGTATGATATGCATATGGTCCAAATACAGTGTAGGACAGTATATACAATGCAGAGTATTGTGAGATCCCATTCCTGGCATGCAGTACTGATGTTGTGTATATGATCTGTAAGGGTACATGGACTGCCATTTAAAATGAACACTCAGGGGAAGTGTGTGTGTTGAATCGGAACACAGAGATGAATTGCAGGAATGAACACAAGGAAGGAGAACAGGTGAAACAATGTAGTGTACAGCAGATGAGGGCATGTCAATGAAAGACAGCTGTAGCAGCAGCACCAATCACATGTCAATATGGTATAGTAGGGACTGCACAGTGACAATACGTATTATGTGATTGTCACACAAGGTGACATAACAATGGGGGATATGTCTGTGTGAGAGAAGCATCCTTACATGAACATTGCAGAGGACATCTATGATGTTATATACAATTGGGGTAGGGTACATTTTGTGAAGCTATACATAATGATTTGCTTGAATAGGAGTGTAATCTCAGCAGAGGTCACCAGCAAGTGGAACACAGGTAAAGGTTCATGGGCAACATTAAAAGAAGTGATGTAGCGTGAACTGAAATGGTTCTGCAAGAACAAACTATTATGATATGTCCGCACTCTGAGGGTAATCACACAAACTATCTTTATAATAACATCTGCTGGAGGTGTGAGGAGGGACACTGCCTTACCTGTATGTCACATATGATCAATACAGGCTAGTTGACTGGTGTGCATGGCATATGTATGTGTGTGTGTATGTGATGTTCATCGTGTTACCCTGCTGCAGTCATCACACTTCGGTTATCCTTTCGTCAGGCGGTCCCGCAGTCGGCCTGAATTCCAAAGTCTTGGTCCAGCGTCGGTTGCTGTCGCTTCTTCCCTGACGTCAGTGTGCCAGGGGTATATAAGAGGCATCCAACGCCATTTTCTTCAGTCTTTCTTGCCGCGCAGTGCCCGAAGCAGAAGCAGTTCGCAAGTGCCGGTCGGCCGACACCCGAGATTTTCTAATCGAATTTCAGTCCGAAGTCTTCAAAGCTAAGTACCCTGTTGGGGAACCTTTTCTTGCCTCAGTCCGATGTCAGAAAAAGTTAACAATTGCATTTCTTGTGGGAAGCAAATACCTCAAAAGGACTTTAGTTCTTATTGTATACCTTGCCTAGGCCCAGACCACAACGTCACGGGTTGTCGGTTTTGTGTTAGGTTCAATAAGCGAACGATAAAGCAACGCTTTGATTTCGCACGACACTACTTCGGTAGGAAATTTATTTACACTATGCCGTCAGAGCAACCGACTACCGGCGTGCATAAAAAACGCAAAGACAAAGACAGGCAGCCTAGATCCAAGCCAGACTCTGAGGCCACGGCTGGGCTGGTCGCCTGTTCTCCGGTTTTCAGCGAGGCGCCTACGCAGCCCCTGACGACCGCAGAATTGGAACCCCAGACCGCTTCGGATTCTCAAGCAGAGAGTTCTAGGCTGACGCAGCCATTTCCTTTAGGCCCTACCAACAACATTGCAGAAGGAGAAGCCGGTGCTGCGGAAACACCTTCGGTTACAGAAGGTGTCTTCAGACCGACTACTCTCACCATTAAATCTTATGCTAAGCTTAAGACTCCTCTAAAACCAAAAAAGACTGCACATCAGTCTCCAGTTCAAGGCCCCATGCCTAAGAAACAGATGCTTAAAATGACTGAATATTTGATTTCTTTAATCCGGGGTTCCCAACCCCCCCCCCCCCCAGACAAAAGGCCTAGACAAGAGGAGGATTATGCCTCCTTTAATCAAGTGTCTATTTCTCAGGCTCCTCTAAGGAACAGGATTACTCCTTTCCCCCTTATGAAGATTCTGATGCTGAAGATTCCACTCCCTCAGCTTCTCCACCGGAGGACTGTTCCTTTGGGGAAACCTTACATACCATGAGGGGAACATTTCCACTGGGAAGGTCAGGACTACTCCGACTCAAAGAAAAGGCTCAGAGAGTTTCTTTTACTCCCCCAGCACAGACCACTTGCTATCCCTCCAGTTTTAGACATTGTGGATGATGTTTACTTAGAATCTAGTCTAAATCCAGATTCCCTGCCGCCTGCTCCAGCCAAACCAGATAGATATAATAGAGTGCCTGACTCACACAAATTCCTTTAAAAAAGCCCTGTTGCTGACCCAGAGACTATCTCCCAGGGTCCCAAAGGGGCTAAGGCTTCTATGGCTAAAAATCCTGTACCCTCTGAAAGGGACTCCAGAGCAGTAGATAGGTGGGGGAAGAAGGTTTACACCTCAGCTACTCTAGCTATGAGAGCACTAAATTGTCAATTTCACATGCTGAAATACCAGCAATTCCTAATGTCTCAAATAAAACAAAAGATGAGCACGCACCCTCAACAGTCTGAATTCAAAGAAATGTAGGATCTGTTGCATGCAGCTGAACAGGTGGACAAACATACTTTACAATGTGGATTTGATTCTTTGGAAGCTTCCTGTAGAGCAGCTGTTACTGGGTCTGTTATACGTAGGCATGCTTGGTTAAAGGAACAAACTCTTCCTGATCATGTTAAAGCAAAGTTACTAGATGCACCTTTACAGCAGGATGTCTTATTTGGGGTTAAAGCAGAAGAGGTTTTAAAGAAAATGGAGGATAAGGCAAAATCTATGCAGACGGTCAAAGATTTCTTACAGGTACAACCCCCACGCTTCAGCAGAAATTGGCCAGCAAAAAATTGGTCCTTTCCAGCTTCTGACAGACCACAGAGGGGTAAATACAGAAGCCCAAGGGGCAGAGGACAAGCACAAATACCTTACAAACCTCGCCAATGGGGCACTGCAACACAGAAGGGAGGTGAAGACAGGTCCCAAACTACTAGAAGACAAACACAATGACTTCAACCTCAAACTGCCAAGCAAAAATCTCTTGGCAGCTCCCTTGGGAGGAAAATTAGCATTTTTGTATAGACAACTGGCGCATCGTCACACAGGACAAATGGGTCCTAGACATTATCTCACAAGGATACAGATTCCATTTCCACACCTTGCCAAGGATAAAAGGAATGCCAAACTTGCCACAAAATCAATGGGCAGAGGCACAAAAACAAATTACAGCTCTCGTGGACATGAGAGCCATTCAGCTGGTACCTACACAGGAGCAAGGCCAAGGATTTTACTCAAGGCTCTTTCTAGTCCCCAGAAAGGACAATACTTGGAGACCCATTCTGGACCTTTCAATTCTAAACACCTTCTTGCAAGTACCCAAATTCAAGATGCTAACATTACAGCAGCTTCTTCCCATGTTGGGCAAGAAAGCTTGGCTAATAACGTTGGACCTCAAGGAGGCATACCTGCATGTCCCTATCAGACAAAATTGCAGAGGATACCTCCGTTTCATTGCAGGTTCAACCCATTACCAATTCTCTGCACTGCCCTTTGGCTTATCTACTGCACCCAGGGTCTTCACAAAATGCCTGGCACCAGTAATTGCATACTGCAGACAAAGAGGAATTCAAATATACCCATACCTGGATGACTGCCTCATCCAAGCAGAAAGCAAGGACATTCTCTTACAACATCTAACTTTTGTAAAACACCTTCTAAGTTGCATAGGGTACACAGCAAACGAAAATAAATCATAACTAGTGCCCTCACAAAATATGACATTCCTGGGTGCCAGCAACGGCCCAGATGACTTATCTGATGCCAGACAAACAACTACAACTAACTCAATACTTCAAAATAATGGCAACAAAGACCCAACTCCCTGCAAGAAAAATTCTGCAGGCCTTGGGCTTCGTGGCATCTTGCATACTACTAATACCATTTGCAAAACTGTATATGAGGAAATTACAATGGTACCTGAAAAGCGTATGGACTCAACACAGCTACAGCTTGGAAACAATGATACCTCTCATTCCATGCCTCCAACAGGAGTTTTTATGGTGATCACAGGCATGTCACCTCAACAAGGGTCAGCCTTTCACCTTACCCCCAGCCAGGCAAACTATGACAACAGATGCATTGGACTATGCCTGGGGGGCACACATGGCAGGACGGTGCGTTCAAGGCATATGGACTGCAGATCAAAGGAATCTGTACATCAATCAAAAAGAAATGCTAGCTGTACAGAATGCTCTGACAGCTTTCAAGGACCTCTTACACCCAGGACAGCTTATAATAAGGGCAGACAACACCACAGTAATGTGGTACATAAACAAACAAGGGGGTACACACTCCTACCCTCTATGCAGGTAAGCAATGACCTTGTGGCACACAGCACTGACGTACCAAGTTCAATTACAAGCTCAATTCCTGCCAGGAAAAAAGAACACATTGGCAGATAACCTAAGCAGAAACATCATGGATCCCCAGGAGTGGAAAATGGATCCACAAGTATTTGCAATAATAACTCAAAAACGGGAGCGTCCAGACATAGATCTGTTTGCCAACCTCCAAAACTATCAGCTTTCAAAATTTTGCACAAGGACATTCCACCATCAAGCTTGGAAAGTGGACGCACTCTCATTCAGTTGGAAAATGCTGACAGTATATGCCTTTCCTCCATTGCCCCTTCTCACAAAGGTGCTGCTGAAAGTCAGGATGGAGAGGCCTCGAATGATACTCATTGCCCCGGACTGACCATGCCAGCACTGGTACCCACTACTAAGGAACATGGTCCAGGGCCCACCATGGATTTTACCACAAATTCCTCATCTACTCACACAGCAAGGCAGTCAGATTCTACACAGCCAGCTCAAAACCTTAAATTTGGCTGCATGGCACATCACCTAAGCAACCAGCCAGCCCCTCTTTCACAGGCCGTTATGGATGTCATTCTGGAGGCCAGGAGGCCCAGCACCAGGAAAGCCGACTCAGACAAATGGAAAAGATTTTGCACCTGGAACCAAGCTAAAGGCCAAAATACCCTTCAGCCGGACATGCCTCAGATTCTACAATATTTAACTGAGATGTTACACAAAGGACTTTCTTTTTCATCTGTTAAAATCCATGTCTCAACTATTTCAGCTCACTACAACACGGATCCTCCCTTATTTTCACATCCACTTCTAAGGCAGTATCTCAGAGGGGCAAAAAACATTAGGCCTCCCAGGAGAGCACCAACACCAACTTGGGACCTAAATTTTGTTCTGGAAAAACTTACGCTGCCACCTTTTGAGACAGCTTTCTCAGCTGACTTAAAGTTTATATCACGGAAGACTGCCCTGCTGCTAGCAATTACTTCAGCCAGAAGAGTCTCAGAGCTACAGGCACTAATGGCAGTAGAGCCTTTCCTCATTTTTCATCAAGACAAAGTTTCTCTATGAAGTAACCCCTCATTTATGCCAAAGGTGGTGTCCAGTGTGGCTCTAAATCAAACCATCCACTTACCCACCTTCTTTCCAAATCCACAGAACAAAAGAGAAAGACTCCTGCATTCCTTGGGCATTCACAGGTAACTACGTTACTACTTGGATAAAACTAAGGCTTTCAGAAAATCCAACCAACTTTTTGTATCGTATGCTAGAACATCACAAGGAAAGGCTATCTCAAAACAGACCATTTCCAAATAGATAGGACATTGCATACGTTTTTGCTACACCCGTTATGGAAAACCAGTTCCTGCTAGCATAAGGCCCCACTCCACCAGGGCAGCAGCTATATCTACAGCCTTCCTCAGGGGGGTGCCAACCAATGATATTCTGGAAGCTGCAACTTGGAGTTCAGTACACACCTTCACCAAACACCATCACTTACCACTTTACTCTAAGATTAGAGCTGACTTCGCCACTGCAGTTTTGCAGGGCATTCTAGCCTCCTCTAACCCTGGTTGACTCCACCTCCCATCCTTACCTTTGGGAGTCTACCCAAGTGTAATGACTGCAGCAGGGTAACACGATGAACATAGTACAGTTTTGTACCTACCATAAATGTAGATGTTCGAGTGTATACCCTGCTGCAGTCCAGGTTACCCTCCCTCCATCCCCTCTGACCTAACTAAAACCTTCCAATACCTTAAAATCTGATACAACCTTTGTGGTGTATTTGCTTCTAGCTGGAGGGATGATGTTCATCGTGTTACCCTGCGGCAGTCATCACACTTGGGTTATCCTGTCGTCAGGCGGTCCCGCAGTCGGCCGGATTTCCAAAGTCTTGGTCCGACGTCGGTTGCTGTCGCCTCATCCCTGACGTCAGTGCGCCAGGGGTACATATATTGCAACCGACGCCATTTTCTTCACTCTTTCTTGCCGTACGGTGCCCGAAGCAGAAGCAGTTCGCAAGTGCTGGTCGGCCGACTCCTGAGATTGTCGAATTCGAATTTCAGACCGAAGTCTTCTATAAAGCTAAGTACCCCATTGGGGAAACTTTTCTTGCCTCAGACCGATGTCAGAAAAAGTTAACAGTTGTATTTCTTGTGGGAAGCAAATACCTCATAAGGATTTTCATTCTTATTGCATACCTTGCCTAGGCCCTGATCACGACGTCACTTCTTGTTGTTTTTGTGCTAGGTTTAATAAGCATACTATTAAAAGACGATTTGATTTCACACAACACTTTTTTGGTAGAAAATTTAACTATAACATGCCGTCGGAGCTACCGACTACCAGCGTGCACAAAAAGCGCAGGGACAAGGACCGCCAGCCCAGGCCTAAGCCCGATTCCGAGGCCTCAGTTGATCCGGTCTCCGGTTATCAGTGAGGCCCTGACGCAGCCCCTGACTACCACAGTTCTGGAACCCGAGACCGCTATGGATATTTTGACGGAATGTACTAGGCCGATGCAGCCTTTTACTTCAGGCCCTTCCGACGATTTACCTTCTAAGGACGTCGGTGCTTCTGAAACGCCATCGGTTTCTGAAGGCGTTTTCAGACCAACGACTCTCAGTCAAAACGTTTTCTAAGTCGAAGACTCCTTCTAAATCTAAAAAGACTACACTTCAGTCTCCTGTTCAAGGCCCTATGCCTAAGAAACAGATGCTCAAAATGGCTGAAGATTTGATTTTTCTTATCAGGGGTTCACAGCCTCCTCTTGACAAAAGGCCTAGACAAGAGGAAGATTCTGCTTCCTCTGAGCAACTGTCTATTTCTTCGGATTCCTCTGAGGACCAAGACTATTCCTACTCTCCTTATGAAGATTCTGATGCTGAGGACACTATTCCCTCAGCTTCCCCTCCTGAAGACTACTCTTTTGTGGAAACTTTACACACTATGAGGGAACATTTTCACTGGGAAGGTCAGGATTACTCTGATTCCAAGAAAAGGCTCAGAGTTTCTTTTACTCCTCCAACACAGACCTCTAGCCATCCCACCTGTTTTGGACATTGTGGATGATGTTTATTTAGAATCCAGTTTCAACCCAGACTCTCTACCTCCTGCTCCGGCTAAGCCTGACCGATACTACAGAGTACCCGATTCCCACAAATTTCTTTACAAAAGCCCAGTAGCTGACCCAGAGACTATCTCCCAGGGTCCCAAGGGGGCTAAGGCTTCCATGGCTAAAAACCCAGTACCTTCTGAGAGGGACTCAAGAGCACTAGACAGGTGGGGGAAAAAGGTTTACACCTCAGCCACAGTAGCTATGAGAGCACTTAATTGTCAATTTCATATGCTTAAGTATCAGCAATTTCTAATCTCTCAGTTAAAACAAAAGATCACCTCCCTCCCTCAACAATCTGAATTGAAAGAAGTACAGGATTTGTTAAAGCAAAACTACTAATGTGCG